>NC_085141.1:416008485-416115517 GCF_024139115.2 Armigeres subalbatus
CTACAAAATTAAAAGTGAGAGAAATTGCCCTAATTTCGTGGGGCAAAATTCCCAAATAAGTATTTAGGAGAATTTCTGTAGAAGGAATTATTGTAGAAGAAATATTTATTTATTTATGTTTTTTTTTATGTATCAATGACTATAAGGATAAAAATGTACCCCAAATCTAATTATCATATGTACAAACAAATATGCTCAATACAGCAATCAGAATTCATAAGAAACACATCAATACAATTAAACAGGACATATCAATTTTCAATTTTTGTGTTAATTTGTGCCTCGAAAGTGTGCTGCAAAAAGTCGCTGTAGAATAGCTGGCGTTGAATTAAAATCAAAGAGATGGAACACTGCGTTAGAATTGGAATATCCAGAGCTTCTGAAAAGAATTCTCGAAAATACTAATCTTAGAGTTCCTTAGAGTTCTTTGGTTCCTAGAATTTCAGGAGAATTTCTCCAAAATAGCTGGGGAGATTTCCAGCGAGAGAAAAGAAACTCTGCGTTGCTGCAAGGGAGGCGATGGTGTGCATTTATTTAGATTTTGGGTGGATTTATTCCCATAATTCCTGAATGGACAAGTTCTCAGACCACTTAGATGGAAGAACCAGAAGATTGGAAAATCAGTTATAATTCATGGAGTAGAATTTCCTAAAGTCATAGAGAAATTGTTCAAAATTAAAGAAATATAACGACCGAAAGGGTCGTTTGGCCGAAAAAGTCATTGGCCTTAAAAGGTCGCTTGGCCGAAAGGGTCATTTGGACGAAAAGGTCGTTTGGCTGAAAGGGTCATTTGCCCGAATAGGTCATTGGAAATGTGAAATTAGGAAAAGAAATGTGACATCTGCTTCTCACTCTTCATTTTCTCTTCTCACTGTAAAAGTGAGAAGCGAAATCAGTGAGAGCGTGAAGTAAGTAGTGAGAGCCTACTCACTCTGCGCTTCTCATTTTTTACAGTGAGAAGAAAATGAGGAATGAGAATTGAGACGTCTTCTTCTTACACTATTTCACTTTCAAATGACCTATTCGGCCAATTTTTTTCTGCAATTGTCCCATTTGGCCAAATGACCTTTCGCCAAATGACCTTGGCCACCACCGAAAATGATCCTTCGGTCAACGAGCCTTTCGGCTTGACCCATTCGGCAAACGATCCTTTCGACGAATTACCCTTTCGGCCAAACAACTTTCGGCCTGGTGGCTTTCGGCCGAATAAGTTTCAGCCAAACAACTCTTCTCCTTCAAAATAACAATCTGCAGGGGCCAAAGTCCTGGAATTCTTGGAGGTAGAATTCCCCATGATTTCTGAAGCAATAAATGATTTTTTCTCATTTCGAATTCTAACGGTTAACTGCTATAACTAATCAAGTTGTAGGTATAGGGATAGAAGATGGAAACGGTATGAAAGCCCATTTCCAGTTCTAGAGATTGCTAGAACATGAGAATATATGAAAAGATACAAAGTAGGAGGAATGGAAGGCCTGGGGCTGAACCACGACCTTCTGCGTATAAGGAAGAAGTGGTAGCCATATGACCACCAGGGCCGTTATATTACTAGTTATGTAAAAAAGATGCTCAAAACTATTTCTAGCTCTCTTATGTACGAAAAGGCTCAACGATGATTTTTTCATTGTCAGAAATGCTATGCTATTCACCGTATCGATCCATTTGATGGCACATTACATCATGTCTGTCATCAGTTACAAAATCATATTTTCTATAATTGCGTTTGATTAAGCAACTATGAATTATGTTTCTGCCCGTCTTTCAAATACAATGATCCAGAATCTTTTTATTTTCTAAGCTTCTCTTTAGCAAATAAAATTTTAAACGCAAAGGATCGTTTTCCAATTTTTATAATAATTAGAAAAGACTCATTCCTACCGATATAGAAAAAATATGCATCCCAGTCCATACAAGAATTGCCTGAAGTATAGGCCTTAAGCTCCTTAACGGTTGCTAGTTTTATTTATTTATGCTGACTGTGGTCCATAGAATTGAATTTGATGAGAGTTTTCCATCCCAGTTCATCCAAGAATTCCCTGGAGTTTAAACATGAAGGTCTGCTCGCGTACCCAAAAGGCTATTATCTCTTTTTCAAAATGGATGCTTAATTGGTATTGAGCATCTTAGGGGAAACCTTGAAAATTGATGCGCTTTATATTATTATTATTATTTATATCCAAATTGGATATCCGCTCAAAAATTATTTTACTGCAGGTCTTCCAAGAATTTCCTTGAGTTTACGCCTTACTGGATCTTAGAAATGTCCAAAAATGGTTCATGTTCTTTGTGATCCAAATAACCAAATTGGATAACCGTTAAACAAGAGGTCAAATTTCAAGAGGGGCTAATAGATCTTTCATTACCCGTATAGACTTTAAGGTCGCAGAATTCTTACCTGTAATGGAAAACATGTTGAATGCAAGGATGTTATCGATCATTTAGTAATCTGTCTTCGATCATTTAGTAGTTCGTCAATAACTCATTCCAGAGGCTAAATTTCAAAATGTGTTGTATGGTGGACATCTAGTAAAGGTTTTCTACAACTCTGCCTAACAGTTCGTTGTTTGAATTTCACTAATAACGGAGCTATAGCGCTAGTAGCAGTAACTTAGACTAAATGATTGCATATTTGTTATCACACAGTATAAGTATAGAAAGAGAGTTGTATAAAACCTCGCACTAAAAGTCCACCATACAACACATTTGAATTAGGCCGGTGGAATGAGTTATTGACAAACTACTAAATGATCGAACGCAGATTACTAAATGATCGATAACATCTCGGTTGAATGTATATCCAATTTCATAATAAATCACTAAGAATATTGATATATAAACCGTGAGATACGTTTACGCGTGGAGATCTCTCCAGGAAATTATTGGAAGACCTGAAACGAACCTGTCGATAACATAGTTAATTAATCAATTTAATTTGGCCCCAAAGATGTCATGTATAATATTTAAAAGAATTCGAAGATCAATTAAATGAAAAACAAGTAATCTTAACAAAAATCATTTTACATCCTAACAACAAAGTGACATAAAAAGACGATTGAGTGTACATGTGCTTTTCAGCGGCGCAGCCGAAATTTTTCTAATGTATAAAGGTTTGAACGGAATTTTTCTTCTAACAAATTGGAGAGGAGGATAAATTCCCAAAACTATCCCCAGGCTACAGAACAAATTATTTCAACGGCTCGCTCAAAATTCGCGGCGGCGCGGTCAAAAAATAGCGGCGCGCCGGTCAAAAACGTGGCAGCGGCGGCGCATAAAATCGTCGCGGCGGCGCGGCGGCGCTCAGCTCTATTCCACACTGATATTCTTCCTCCCCTTCATACGGGAGCTTGGCAGAAGGAAGGTCGTGCGATATGTGCTATCAAATTGCCCTCCGCTCGCTTTCAAATCGACTCTATAAACATTCTTCATGTCTGCCGTATCAAAGGAACTATTAATTCTATACTTTCGCCTCTAATTCTATCATGAAATGTACGTCTAAGTTTGGAAGATGATATTAGCATTTCCATATCATTCACGTAGAAGTAACACACACAAAATCATTAATTAGGACTCATAGTCTTGTTTGTCACGAAAAGCTGGGATTTTTGTCCGCAGCAGCAAATATTTGCCAGATCATTAGTTTTCTTGCGAATTTATCGTCAAAAACTTGCTCGGGACATCACCTCGTCCAGTAGCTTTATGAAACTTTTGTCCGGAAAGCTGCACAAAATCCAATTTCAACGATTTCGCGATTTTATGACCACGTCGTATTTTCGAAGCCGGTGTCCAAGAGGAGACATTTCACAACAAACTGCTGTCAAAACATTCCAGTTCAGACAACTATGAGCGAGCAGTAAAATAAACAGTGCTTCCCAATATTAAATGACTCAAGCTTTAAACAGTGTAAGATCACCCCCTCGCTTTCTTTTCTAGCAGATTATAGATCGAACATTGGATAAACCAAGAAAATAATTATACCCGGAGCCGGATTTAAACAACGATCTGTCTTTTAAGACCCATTGTTTTGATCTGCTAATCCGTCCAATACTCGGTTCGACTGGCAAGCCCGTCAGCTAAATCGTAAAGGATTACGGATTTTTCCCCTCGATCGGATCCTGAAGATGTTCCAAAATTTCTTGGTACATCTTCAGGATCTTTAGAAACACAAATATTTTTTTTTCATATCCATAGTTCTTTAAACAAGTTTTCTTGAAAATGAACGTTTTCATTTTAAAATACCTTTGGCAATGTTGCAATATTTATAATAAAAGAATTGGGGAAAAGTTAAAATCAGATGAAATCTGAGATTTTCTTAATAAATTCTAACAAAGCAAAATTTATATTAATTAACTAATGTCAAGGATCTCTAAATTCATAATTTGTTTAGGTTACGAGAACAAATGTAGGCTCTAAAACTGAATGCATAGTCGAGTCTACTTATCCTTTTCTAAATAAGTAAAAGGAGATTTCCAAATTTTACCGGTATTAATTAAAATTTCCGATAAATGGAAATCGAAAAATATTGATAGTTTGTGCTAATGTATGCACGTTTAGAATTGCTAGAAGTCGAGGCTGATCGGAGAGCTTCTGGAGTGTTTGAGCGTAAGGTGCTGCGGACAATACTCGGCGGCAGAGCTTTAAATAATCGAATATTTTTGGTGAAGCCCATCGGCCTTCTTTGTCACCCTCACTCCGTACATATTTCCGATCAAATATCAGTCAGTGAGTATTTATTTAGATTTCGTAAACCAATGAATTACAGCAAATCTAAATACTTAAATGATGATTTCAACAATTACCCACATAGATCTGACCCCGACGTTAAACTCAGGGGCAATTTTAGTGCCAAAAGTCAACAAAATCAAGGTCAATTATTTTCTTTAAACGCAGTGACGATTCTCAGTACCAATCAAAGAATGAATAAGTGAAGAAGAAAACTGAGTAAGTCATTCTATGTTTTGAATAGTCATGCGACGTTTGTCAATATTTGGCCCGAAGTTGAAGGTGATTATTTTATGCTCTGCTCGGCGGTAAACAGGAGAACGGTATCTGGCGGCGCCGCATGAATCACGAATTGTACCAGGTGTATAAAGGACTGGATATTATTAAGCTTATTCACGGCAGACTACGGTGGGCTGGTCACGTTGTTCGTATGCCGGAAGAACGTCAAGCGAAGAATAATAGAGAGAACTCGAAGAGGCCGCAGGTTCGTGGAAGGCCGCACACGATGGCTTTTGCAGTTGAAGAGGACCTGAGGCCTCATGTTCAAGGCGACTGAAGCGATTGGCCCAGGATCGAGTCCAGTGAAGAAGGTTCATTGAAGAGCTGTAGCCCATCAAGTACCAAGTATTGAGGCAATTTAACTAACAAACGGATGGACCAATTAGCATGATTTATGTACGGTTCGATTTGTTTTAGAAAGTACTGCGTTTATATATATATATAAAAATGAATTTAAACGGGAATAATTAGAAAATCAAAAAAGGCAAAAAAAACTTGATGAATAGTGAAGAACCGAGGAATCTCTGGGATGGGTATTAACTACCACTCTAGGACTCTTGTAATTATTCGGAAAATATGAATTTGTTGAATGCATGTCTTGCTTTGTCATGCAATCATTCATAAATTTTTCAAAAATATTTGAACTTTTCTGGAAGTAATTTGTATAGTACTTTTCCTCCTACGGTCGATATATATCTGAAAATATGTAAAAACCATCTTTAACACAAACTTTAAAAACGAAAGCATACGCAATTGTGCCACACAACATCAGAGAAACGTCAATCGTACCATGTCGTAACGACATCGGTGTTCCAATTATCCGGTTCTTGTCAGCCGAGACATGAAAGGAATAAGCTCTATTTGCCATTCATACAGCGGAGCAAAAGAAATATTCGGTTCAAGGAAAAAAAAAAACAACGAAAGGAAACAACCGGAAAAGCTATGCCGACGAGTCAGCGACCGAATAAGAGAAAACAGCGCTATACCAAAAGCAATATTTGTACAAATAATCAATTTATCGTGTTTTTGATTACAATCCTGTGCCACCCTCCTCTCCAACATTCTGAAGTTTGTTCACCCAAATTTTGTGCCTATAATAAATCAGAGAGGGAACGGAGCTGCACACCTAAAATTGCAGCCTCTAGTTTTAGGTATACAAACTTCGGCAGAGTCAAGAATCGTTTCACCGCTTTTAACCTGGCTGCATCCACATACGTGTGCAAGAGAAGCTGTGCCGAAATAGCAATGGAGCTGAACGCTCGTCAACGACGTCGTCAGTCTACCGGGGAGTTGGAGGCGCGAACGTCAAAAACAGGCGAATAATTTCCAACATATTTTCCTAAAGCCTCCGGTTAGAGCCTTGTCGTTGGTTGTCGTTCATCCACTTTACTGCTCGGTGGGTATTGCCACCGTTTGTGAAGTGTGCCGCACATATAGCGAAACCAATAGCCAACAACCCTCTTCAAAGCGTGAAGCAAATGGGGTAGTAGGATTTAATCTGGAATGTATAACACAAACTAAATGCAAATATAATATTTTCGACTTACTCGTACAACTAATTTATTCCGAAAGGCTATCATTTCGTTACACAAACAAATAGAGTAGGTGTACCGGTTTTGGTTAAAATTAGTAATCATATCACAATAAAATCTATTTCCACGCTATTGTATCACCTGATGTTACACTCAGATGGTTGTTTGGATATTCGAAAAACAAATAAACCCTTCAGTTTTCATGTGAATTGCGTACACTGGGTCGCTTTTTACGCGGATAAATTTTATCAATTTCTCGCTCAACCACAATCTCCACAAGATTTAAATCTTTTTTTTTCTTTATAATAGAGATTTACAGTCCTAAATAAATATCACCTGATTTATCCTTCGATTTAAGGTGGATTTTTTCGTGGAATGGACTCAATGTTTTAATGAATCTAAAGGCTACAAACTAAACACAATCCGCTTTAAAAGCGACCCCAGTGTATAAAACTCCGAACCGAATTAATTCACTTAGCGGTAATGGTCCGCATTATAAGAGTTAGTATTTTGGCCAGAACTGTTGAGCCCATAGTCCGATCTGGCCTTTTTAAAAAAAGAAAACAAATGCGATAGCTCAAACAACCTGACACGATGGCTCTCCGACGAGACAGGAGGTTTGCGCTGACCCAATAAGCTGCCTGTAAAACCAAATATTTCTAACGCTATAAGGCAAAATACGACTTGTTATTATCGGCAAAGACCAAGGCGACGAACATGGAACTGTAAAACGCCAGGTTTCGCAGGTTGTGACAGGATAATCTACGCAACTTCGACGTGGCGCTGCGGCTTCCTTCTACCAAAGCTGTGGCACCACCAACGAGCTGTGAACCGGCTTGATAGTACTGGGCAAGATGCGCCAACGCGTGATTTGGTGGCTAACTAACGCAAGGATGTGCAAGCTGAGAATAAAAGGCCGTTTCTTCAACTATATAGCATTCAATAACATTATAAACACCCTTCAATACTCTGTTTCTTTTCCCCAATTAAATTTAATTTGTAATAAAAGTAACAGGAAATCACCCGCTTTTTAGAATAGCTGGTGCTACCCAACAATGATACATCTATCAAAAAATATTCAATAGTGTATAGTGCTATTATGCTGTGCACATTTTGTCGTTGTAAATCTTCATATGTTGAACTGCCGTGTTAAGCATATCTGTCCCATGTCAAAAAATATGCAACTGAGAAAAATGCGATTGAAGTTGGAAACATATTTTTCAGTTTGTAGCTAAATTGCCCCATGAAATTTTGATTAATAAACGTATATCGATGAAAATAGTATATTTCTAATGGCTTAGTTTGTTTCAAAGGATAAACACTGTTTTTTTAGTGAAATTTATTCAGTGGGACATTTATGCTGCGAAATTGAAGACAAAATTGATAATTCCAGCATATTGTCCCAGTGCCAGAGATCATCAGATTACTTAGCGCTTAGCAAAAGTCAGTTGGGTCTGGATAATAACCTGATTCAAATTAGATCCATTAGGTCTTTTCAAAGGGTATTGTAGTAAGGGGCCGTACACTAATAACGTAAGCTTTTGGGGAAGGGATAGAAAATAGAAAAAAAAAAAGCTGACATGGGGACGAGTGTGTCTGATATTATACTTTACATAAGGGTAAGGACAGTGAGAATTGGTTCCTATACAAAATTTGATTCTGAAATAAATTTAGGATAATTATGTTTCATCGCAGATGGATTTTTGGAAGAAGCATCAAAATCACGTTCCGTGGTGTTTGATGATTCCTATGAAATTTATTTCAGATTAGCATCTGATGTGTCGAGTGGAAATTTCCACCTGCGTGTATGAACATTTGAAAACACATGTTTAGGACCATTTTTTCGTAATAAGTTGCACTCGACGGGAAATTTGGCCCCATTGTTTGCTATTGAAAATCGATTAGTCACTTCGTTCCGAATCTATTCTAAATCTTGTATATATGTAAATGAATTGGGCCCACCTTATAGCCATGCGCCTAGAAGCACGAGTAGAATGTTTAGGTGGTTGTGACTCACGGATTTTCGCAAGTTGGCATAAAAGTATTATCGTGTTAGCCTCATCATATAAAATGCAAAATGGATATGCCAAAGCAAAGAAGAAAAATGTAAAAATACATAGAATGTGAATAAAACGAAGACTATTCTACTTAAGTTTAATATAAATCATATAAATATACTTCATATTACTTTTCAATTTTCATGATGTACAAGAAAGGCATCAACGATGTTAGGTGGATTAACCTTTTACCCATTGAAACTATACCACAACCCATATTCTTTCTCTGAATGATTTGATAATGAAAATTGGCCTCTTCGAAGTAATTTAATACATGTTGTATGAAATTTGTTTCAATGGGACAAGCTTGGAAATTCTACAATGAGACAAAATGACCTGAAATTTTTCCAAGTTTTCGAACAAACTATATGTATTTATTTGTTCACAATAAAATATACATTAATCTAGAACGTTTGGTGCATAAAACTCAAAAATGATAAAAATCGACATGGGACAGATATGCTTGGGACGGCAGTGAAGCTCTTATCAAAATTATGCCACCAGACGGCTTATTTTTACTTTTGATTATTACAACAAGTAATCAAAATCAGTAATAATTGTGCACAATCCAGTATTAAATTATAAGCTATCAAAAGTTTGGGGGGAAATGGACTTCATGTTATTTCCTATAGTGGGCTCTGATAATAAATGCTTTTGCAGTCCCGTGACAGATTGGTGCATTATTTACTATAAATCGTCTGTAAAAGCCGTCAAGCAGTTACCTTATCTGTCAAAGGTAATCTTGCTCTGCGTGCTGCGTTAATTGATAATTTTCTAACTGTCACATCTAATCATTTAAGTTTGAGTTTGGAAATGAGACAGACCATAAATAAGCTCGAAAAATTGAGCACGTGTCTGTATGTGTTATTGAGCACAAATAATGAGATAAATATTTCCAAAATTCTCAGTGCAATGAATTACATAATACGAGAAACAAACCTAGTCTACTATCAAGTTTTATTCCGATCGGTCATTTATAACAAAAATGGTGAATTATATTACGAAAGTGTCTTGGCTTATTACCACAAAATTAGTGTCACTATATTAGGTGCATGCAAGGATACAAACGATTATATAGTCATAGTTAAACTTATTTAGTAATAACTCATTCCAAAGGTCGAATTTCGAAACCATACAACTTTTAGTTTTCCTACAACTTTCTCTTATTAAAGAATCAATTGTCACAAAAGCTCGGGTCACTTCACATCCGGACGCTGTTTCAGTAGCTCTCTTCTTTCAATGCTAAGAATTTTTTTACGATCGGTTGAGATTTGGAAAAGTTGTGACAAATAAAAAGCGAAAGAAGAAAATTAATTTTGGACACCGACTGTAAAAAATTAGTGACGTCAGGTCGGAACAATCCGAAATCAACTGTCTAAGACGAGTTGAGAAGACATTCCACTAAAAGAGCTTAAATAATTTTTCCTTCCTAAACTTCCAACGAGTTGATCGCCGACCAAACATTGACCAATTTGGCTGAAATTTTGTTCAGAGCATCAGGGAATCAAATAAAACCGAATAAGAAAGTTTGAAAAAGTGTTTTTTTGACCCACCTTATGGTGCATACAGGCAACCTGAGGAGGTTTGGACTGCAAATACCTAATTGGAATAGGACGCGTCGAGATAACGAGTTTCCATTTCTATGATACGAAAACAAGCGATTTTCGGGCCGAAGGAGGATCTTTTTTTAAGTCTGTGGCGACATTTTTTTACATTTTTCACTAACTACTTTTTTCTCTAGAACAAGTCTGAAAGATACGAAATAGTATTTCGATGAAATTCTTTTTCGTTTCATCATATACGCCTCACCTCAAAAAAAAAGTAAAAAATATAAGGGTTGTGTAAGACACGACCGCGACGTAAACTCAGTGAAACAGTTTGGTGAAATGAAGAATCGAGTGCCATTATCCAAGAGTATTACAAAATTACTTTGATTTCTTTGAAATTACATTCTAAAAGGAACTAATATATTTATGTAATTAAAACAAATTTATTGAATTCTCGAGTTTTGTATAATATGGAGTTTAGTTTTGTTTGTTTAAATTCAATTCCTTGATTTTTTAATTTTCGAAAATATCTAAATACTTAATGAACTTAAGTATTTCTAAATTTCAATTTATCAAGTTTAATTGCACTTTTTACTGTATTTAACCATTAAAACTTTAGAAATGAGGATAATCACCGTCAAATCACTGAAGACGCACGCATGTTTTAAAGACCACGCGTCAAAGGCACTCGTGATTTCGCCACTGACGATTGAACTGTCTCCATCTCCATCTTTCGATTGATGTTAATAATCCGCCTTCCCAATCCCAAGCTAACAAAATCAAATAAGATCTTGAGAAAATTCCACCTGCTACACGATGCCAACCCATGAATTCACTCCGATTCTGCTCGGACGGCAACATCATGGCGTCGCCGGTTAAGGTTTCTTTGAACAATATTCGCCCACCTCTTCCTTTGCAGGATGGTGGTCCTGAGAAGAACCGATTGATTCGTTCAGCAACTACGCCGATGCGGATCCGCCGCGACATTTCTAATGAAATGCCCACGCGCAGAGAGCAGTTTCTTATCATCAATAAAGATGGCTCATTAGTCCGCCTCTTTGTTGTCCGGTAGGCAACATATTGTAACCGTTAAACACCGGGGCGTGGCTGCAGATTCAAATTTATTGATTACAGAAAAGCAGCTCTCCGCGCGCGAGCCATTTCGTTCGAGATGTCGCAGAGCAAACCGTGGTACCACCTTCGGAATCGGCGGAGCTCTACAAATTTTATTCCAGGGATGGTGTGGGTCGCGCGTCGTCGTCATATCAGCAGCGCTCAGTTTAAATTTTCGATGAGTAGGGATTACTTTGGCAGGTTTGTTCTATTATTGTCGATGGGGTTTAGTCAATGAGAATTTGGCCACAATATTCTTTGATATGAAAAGAATGTTTAGCCAAATTGAGCATAATTAGTTAAACCTGACAATAATAGAACAAAACCCACACTCAATTCCTATCAACGATTGCTACCATCAATGAAGTAGCTCTCAAGTCACAACTGAGGCGAGATGAACGATCAAAGTAAACTTAATTGCTTTGGTGATGGATTGTTTTCCGTCGGTAGTAGAATCACGAGCAACGATTCAGAGAAAGACTTATAATTTAGATAGTCATCCATGCGAATACATTGTTGCAGCTTCTCCGTTTGACGCGCGCTTGTGATTTACATACATAGAAACATACGATGATTCAACTCATCCATGAGTTTTAGGTGCTGAGTTGGCGAGCTTGAATCGTCCATGAGTTTTACGACAACAGATCAAACCACAGCGTTATCGCTGGAACCGCCTGGTCCGTTCTCCGTGACATCCAGAATGTAAATGACGCGCGCACGCGAAACATGGGCTTTTATACAGGAAAACGAAGCAGTGGATCAAAAGGACGTACCTTACTGCAATCTGATGTCGTGTTGATTCATGAAGGAATTGAATTTTTCACCCGGTTTGGAAAGAAAATAACAGTTTCATAGTTTAACGTTGATAATCAAAGTATCAAGAATTGGCAATTGCTGGAGTTTCGAATATATTGATAAGCAAATCTCGAAAATCCATCGAAAGACAAAGACGCTATTAAATTTGAACATCTATCGCATTTCCTTCTGGAATTCGGTTTAACCCTGTATCTGAGTCTCCCTTAGACGTGAAGCGTCACGTTCGATCATTCGTGGTTGTCATCATTCAGAGACTGATAAAATAGGTTGTATGGTGAACTTCATGCGAAGGTTTCTACAACTTTGCCTAATGGTTCATAGAATTCAATCACTGAATTCAACTCATTAACAGCTGCTCTCAGTTCATTACTTGAAGAACCATCTGACCTGATTCCATATAATATTATCACACGAACAATTAATTATTAAACCCTCGGCCTTATTAACATTTCTATTATCCTCGTGAGCAACATGTCTTCAGCCGATTGCTTCGCTGAGAATACAAATCGATGCCGAATTTCCTCAGTCGATGGCGTAGCTGGTGGTGATTGATCATAGGGGACGACTTCTTCAGCTTATCGGATCGTGTTGCGTTTCAGCTGTTTTCCGTAGAGCTCCTTGCTTCGTTGATGATTGCTTGTATTGTTCTTTCCTTGTATTCATTGATCCTCACCTAAGATGTTGTAGCTCCTTTCGTTTTCCTTTCTCCTGGGAATTCGTCATCCTGTGATCTATGTAGTTGCCGCCATTTTGTGCTGATACGAAGATTTAGTATGGAGACTCTCATGGTGTTGGTGGCTTCCTGTAGATTTCAAGCCCAATGCTGCATTTGTTCCTTGATAACAGTAGATCCAAGAAAGGTATATCTTCCTTTTCTCCCCGTGGGTGAATTTGATGTTCATGCATGTTGTCATTTAGCTTCCAAAATCCTGCAGATCTTTCCGGTTGATGATGAAATATCGTCCACGTATCCACCACTCGGTAGTACTCTGTTCCTCTAGGTTGTCCTCCAAATTCGCACATGAATAATTCGACAAAAACGCAGTGACGGATAGGAGATACGTGGACGATATTTCAGCATCATCAACGGAAAGATCTACCCAGGATTTTGGAAGCGATAAACAACGTGCATAAAGACATCAAATCTACCACGAGGAGGAAAAGGAAGGTAAATTACCTTTCTTGGATCACTACTTATCAAGGGAACAAATGCAACATTAGACTTCGAAATCTACAGGAAGCCACCAACACCATGAGAGTCATCCCACACATCAAATCATTGTATCAGCACAAAATGGCAGCTTTTCATCACATGATCCACAGGATGCACGATTCCCTGAGCGAAGAAGGAAAACGAAGGAGCTACAAAACATCTTGAACAGCGAGGATCAATGGATACAAGGAAAGAACAATACAAGCAATCATCATCAAGAAGCAGAGGAACCTACGGAAAAACGAACGACAACACTAACACCGATCGATGAACCGTGAAGAGGTATCGGTCCCCTATGATCGACACATCACCCACCAGCTACGCCATCGACTGAGAATTGCATCGATTTAGTATTCTCCAGCAGAAGCAATCAACTGAAGACACTGTAGGCTCCCAAAGGATAGAGAAATGTTAAAAAGGCCGGGTTTATCAAATTAATTGTTACAGTGTGATGAAGATATGTAGGTCAAACAAAAGATCGTTAGATGAGGTTCAGTATATGCAGAAGGTAAAGGCTAAGAGGAAACTGATAGGGTTAATATGAGTTAGGTCTAAGGTAGCTGAACATGTATATCAGGAAAATCATTCAATTACGACATCAAACATTAAAATTTTAAGAAATGTCTCTTCTCCGTGGAAACTTGATGTTCTGAGAGCTTGAACTACGACAGGTACAAACGCGTTGTTGAAAAAGATCAAGAAATGGTAGCTCTGGCTCTTCAAGTTTATACCTAAGCATTGCGCATCAAGCGAGTAGAAATAGCACCGTAGTAAGATAAGATAGATAAATTATTATACCTACATAGTATAAATGTAGCTCGATCATTTTCTTCAAGCGAGTCAAGTACGAGACACTGAAGACGGCCTTACTGAGGTCGAATACGTATCTGCAGATACAATTAAGTGTGAATTCATGGATTGTTTAAACTCGTCTTATGACAGGGAAAACATTCCACAAAAAGCTCAAAATAATTTTCTTATCAAACTATTAAAGGAGTGAGCGCTAGTTCAGTAACTCAAACTAAATTAAGGAATTTGTTATCATTTAGTCTAAGTTACTGAAACTATAAGACTCCGTTACTAGTGGAATTCAAACAACAAACCATTAGGCAGAGTTGTAGAGAAACCTTCGCACAATAAGTCCACCATACAACATATATTGAAATACAGCTTCTGGAATGTGTTATTGACAAACTACTAAATGATCGAACGCAAATTACTGAATGATCGTTAACATCCTTGGTTTACGTCAAAAATGCGCGAGCAAAATGAGGCTGATTGCGCCACGCGCGCGGGGTAGAGCAGTTTTCTTATAACCAATAAAGATGGCTCATTAGTCCCTCCTCTTTGTTGTCGGTATGACTGCAAATATTGTGTAACCATCAAACACCTCACCAAAGGGCGTGGCTACAGGTTGAACTTTATTGATTACAAGAAAGCAGCTCTTCGCGCGAGCCATTTCGTTCGAGATGTCGCGAGACAGACCATGGTACACCTTCTCGGCATCGGCGGAGCTCCTACCGGAAATTTATTCCGGCGATGGTGTGGGTTACGCGGTCGTCGTCGTCAGCATCAACAGCACTCAGATGGAATTTTCTTGCGTGTCTTTACGATGGCGGCTATGGTGGTGTTTATTTCTGCAACGGTTCTGCAACGACTGAAGTGTCATCAGTGAAAGCAACTCTTAAGCCATAATTTGAGGCGAGAGGAATTTTGATCAAAGTTCATATTAATCGCTTGGTGATGGCTGATAGTTTCGTCGGTGGCGGAATCACGACCGTCGTAAGGAACACTACAAAAATGTATCGCATGGTATAACAAACCAGTGCAATTTTCCTCAAGATTATTATTTTAGTAGATAGACTGCTACTTGTTTCAGGTTTAATTTCCATCCATGCAAATACATTTTAGCTTCTCCTTCTGACGCACGCTCTTCGTTCCCACCGATGGTGTAGATAGCGCTCATAACAGGATCGTTGCGACAGAGAATCCAACTAGCAATCTGTAGCAGTGTAGTCCATAGAGCCAGCATCTGCATTTGAGTGAAATACTCTTGTGATATTCTGAATATCGAATGGTTGCTGATGTGTTGGTGATTAGAAATCCAGCATCTGAAATCTGTCCTTTTCAGGGCATTAAATTTTTCATTGAGGAATTTGGTTTGACTGAGAGTAAATTCATGAGATTGTTGCAATAAATCGGCAGCAGTAACGCAAAATATTCATAATATTCAATCCATCATTCCGTTTTACACCCTGTATCTGAGTCTTCCCCTTAGACGTAGATTACGTCAAAAAATTATTTCAACTTAACCTTCTCCAAACATAATGGTGGTCCTGAAAGAACCGATTAATTTCCTATATTGCCTCATCAACAGCACGACGTTGATTGCCAGATTCAACGATGCTGTTGGGAACAAGATGAAAAGATGTACTGCTGCCACGACCGCCACCACCACCTGACGAAAAATTTCATCCGCATCATCACTCATAAATCTCAATCAACGAGCCTCCCGTGCGAACGAAATCGTCCATTCTCCGTGACATGCAGAATGAAAATGACGCGACGCAACACGGCCGTACGTTACTGTAATCTGATGTCCGTGTTGGGATTTATGAACGGATTGAATTTTCACCCGGTTTGGAGAACATTTTCAATAGTTTAACGTTGATAATCAATAGTATCAATAGAATTGGCAAATTGCTGAGAGGTTAACTCGATTGATAAGCAAATGTCGAACCATCGAAAGATAAAAGAGCTATACCGTTTGAAATGTTACATGATTTCGTGAGTCCCCAATTTGAAATTTTATTTTGCACCCTGTATCTGAGGCTTCCCCTTAGATGTAGTTTACGTCAAAAAGGTTGTCGAAAATGAAGATCTAAGACCAAAACTATATACTTAAAAATACTTAAGAGTTCGTCGCCTTATGAAGGAAGAGATGCTTGGCTCAGCAATTTCCAATTCCGCGAAGCTCTGGGCAAACCAGATTTCGGGAATTGGAAAATATCGCAAACGTTCTTCAGAAAATGAAGAGATGAAGAGTCATGTGGCGGATTTCACGTTTGAAATGGAATTAACATCTGACCAAACGACAACCCTCTTATCGGAACATCTCAACTAGGCGCATATTGGCAACAATTCAGACATACATTTTATTCTCTGAAATCGCTAATCGGTGATATTCCGATTATAATTCTGGTGGTAAATCAGGTAAGTCAGAAGTGATTTATACAATATGGGCCCTGTATGCTGCCTTGGGGAACATAGTTTACAGGTAATCTATCAGATTTGAATTTGATAGTTTACCGCAGTGAGGATCTGATAAATAATTTGGATCAGTTTAATGTACATATGATAGATGAATTTTAATATATGTAATGTACATGTAAATTAAAATTACAATTACTATCAAATCTTCATGCCAAACACTGTCAATTCTTTTCTATCAAGAGCAACTCCAGTCGAATATCCTTCAGATTTGTTGACGAATTAATGTAACTCTTAATAACTGATGAGTGTTGAATGCCCTAGCGAAAACCAAGTTCTCATCAGCAAAATAGAATTGTCATTAAGAACCATCATTCTATTTAAAATAATCTTTCAAACAGTTTGCTTATTGAACAAAGCAAACTGATTGGCGATAACTAGAAGCCAGCTGGATTTTTTCGGTTAATATTGGAACAACTCTGGCGTTTTTCCGTTCATCAGGGAAGTATGCAAATTGAAAAAAAATGTAAAATCAATTAATCAAAAAGAATAAAGAGCTCTCAGGAAGTTTTTTGATAAGTATGTAGAAAATACCATCATCACCCGGTGCTTTCATATTTTTACAATTTCTAGTAATAGATCTCACTTCATCCAAATTAGTTCCCAACAAAGGTCAAAACATTCTCTTGATTGAGAATGTCATCGAAGCGTGTAACCTGATCCTCAATTGGACAGTGAGACTCAGACTAAAATTATGGGCACTCTCGAACTGCTGAGCAAGTTTTGAGTCTTTTTCGCCATTTGTTAATAAAATTTTATTACCCTTTTTAGGCGCTGGATTTGGCTTTTTCAAAAAGGGGTTCGAACTGGGATCCAACTTCGAGACATTATTCTCAACGTTGGTATTTCTCAAAATAGCGAAACGTTTTGCCTTTCTCGTACAACGCAGTTATCCGAAATGCTATATCATTTCACTTCAAAACGAACTTTTATAGAAGCTCTGAGACCCATAGTGTTATATACAATCGACTCAGCTCGACAAACTGAACACATGTCTGTCTGTCCGTGTGTATGTGTGTGCACAAAATCTATAAAAAACATATAAAAAACATTAGACAACTTTTCGTATAGTAAACCTCAACCGATTTTCTCGCAACAAGTTTTATTCGACAGGGACAAAGCCTTGTTGATCACTATTGAATTTAATAACGATCGGTCATTGCGTTTAAAGTTATGAAGAAATGGTACTTCGGACCATATAAACCCCATATAAGGTTGGTGTCTTAACTAAATGCGAAAGGCACCACCAACGCTAGGTGGATTAAACTGGGTTTTTAATTTGCTTTCAAATCTCGTCAAATAACTTTCTACGCGGGATCGCGAGTTCTTTGGTACTGCCTTCGCCTCAGAATTTTAAGACGGATCATTAGCTGAAGATCGTCGTCAACAACAATGGAGTTGAATTTAATTTCACATTTAGAAGTTGTAATGCCTCTGACTTCGACAATTAAATTTGTCAAAGATACGAGAGTATTAACAATATCACTTTTGGTATCGAAAGGAGTATCAACATCAAAATTCCTATCGATACGTTTTATATAATCTCAATCAGCTCTATTAAAGTAGAGCTGATTGGATTGTTAATGACTTTTGTAGATTTCAAACGTCAAGGACGGTGATAGTCAAAGTCAAAAGGAGTTACCAATTGGCCCACAGCCTTGAATCCGTTAAAACTTAATCAATTGTAGAAGGATTTCGACTGGGAGAAATCAAATTGGTTCATTGAGATATTGGATAGTATAATATCCTGCAGAACAATCTTCAAATTAAATTTTACCGTTGGAATTTCTTTGAGCATTATTATGAAGTGTTTGGCATTGAAGTCACCAATTATGAAATTTTTTGATTTGTTGCGAATTAGAATTTGAAGATCAGCTCTGAACAAATTCCTTTGGTGCCCATTGCACTGGAAAGGCAAGTAGGCAGCAATATAAGAGAATTGTCCAAAATTTGTTTCAACAGAAACTCCCCTGGTTTCGAATACTTTGCCCAGACAACCACACATCGCATAAGAATGCACGATCAAAATCGTTTACCGATCCAAGTTTCATCAGATTCGCATTGTTGTGCAAAGCTCATCGTTTATTTATAAATTTTCCCACAGTAGGCTATTTTACGAGTTTATTCATTCATTTGTTGACATCGCATATTCCTACAATCAAACTCACATGAAATCGGATTATCTGTCAAACAGTTTGTTATCACAACTACATCGCAATGCTTAACGAACAAACTCGCATAAAAATCGTGCACATCGCATACACTTCCGTGCAACGTCGGATAAGAAATACACTTATATTGCCTCCACTTTTGTACGTAAAAAGTGTTTTCGCGACTGGTAAGCGATGAAATTTGTGCGCATAGGCATCGAGTGAAAAACAATTCTATTATGCATGCATTCTGGTTGTCTTTGGTGGTTTCAAACGAAGAATATTGCGCATACAAAAATTTTATTCCCAATTTGAGTTTCGCGTGACACCAGCGCCAGACACTCGGCAGACATGAGATAGTGGTCAAGTTGGTACTCCTGATTTTTTGACAACTGATGTCGATTGGTTGTGAGTGCACCGTGTAAAAAGAGATTCTAGCTAAAATTTAATTGTCAAATGCACATTTTGGCAGCAATATAGATGTATGAGTGAATAAAATGTGCAAATGCTCTATCGCGGAAGCAGTCGCTGAAGACAAGTGTCAATGGTTTCAGTGACGAAACGAAAAGTTCAATGCAAAAGCAATATAATTATGTTTGATACGTCTATTAATGACAATGGCGACCCCTGCCAAGGCGCTGTCAAGACCAAGGTGAATAAATATAAACCTGGTCAAGACGATCATTTCGTAAATAAAATAAATTGGATCTCTTTTGATAAAAGACCAGGTTTTAAATCATGTTTCAGTTATAATGGCAATGTGCACATTATGAACTGATAGGAAGTTGAATAATTCATCTTCCTTACCTTTAAGAGCGTGATCTATTAAAATTTTCAATGAATTATTTGATCCATTGAAAGAAGTCTAATGACAATTCTTTGAGTAAATTTGATCCAACCTGAACAGCTTCAGTTTTGGTATTTGTTTGAACATTGCATCAATCTGGATGCAAATTGTTCATTTAGAAATCAAAGTCGGAAGCAGACATGCTACCTGAGTCGTCAGAACGAAAGTTATTTCCCGTTGAAGAATGGGTATGAAAGTCATTCATCGTCGGTAAATTTTCAGAACTGAAATTTTGCCTGCCTGCAGCGATGCTTGCATAGGTGGGCGTGTTTGAAAATTAGAACTCGACGAACTGCTCGTTACCGGTGAGAGGTAGGAAAATTTGTTCGTTGATTGTGGTATGAATTGATCGACCGGCAAATAAATGCGGATTTTGAGCGTTTGAAATATTATTGACGAATCTGGGATCCCTTTGAATTTCCGTCATCAATTTTGCACGAAGTCAAAACTTTTGCGTGATGAGCATTCCCAAAATTGATTTATGATTGCCCCCCAATTGGACATTTAAATTTATTGGAATCTCTCAGGACAGGCGTCCTTGGCGTGAGAGGTCCACCACAAATCATGCATTAGATCCATGTGGCAATGTTAGTTCTCGACCCCACTTTTGGCATTTCGGCACTGAGTGGGTTTGCAAATGTTCACAACACTGATATAGGACAAAATACAGGCCTGTTTCAACTTTCATATTATTTAGTTACTTTTGTTAAAGTGACGATTTTTTTCCATCTTAATTACTTGGACTGGTAAAATCCAAGTAATTCAGAAATTTTAATTTAATCTCATCCAGTGATTTATCATCACTGGGGAGACCTTTCAAGACGACTTTGATCAATCGCTCTGTTTTGTCGTCATATGTGAAGAATTTATGCCGCTTTTCAGTGAAATATTGAAGAAGACGTTTGCGATCGTCAAAGGATCCCGGCAAAGCGCGACAGTCACCCTTTTTGGCAATCTGAAATGAAACCTTGATCCTGAAGGTTACTCAAAATTCATTCCCAAAGCAGAAAACTCGCACAATACACAATTGGCGGAATCTTTGTACGAATCGAACTACCCATGAGGTAGATTTGATTTGCCAATTTCGTTAATCGAATCGAACTGATTTCAGTTCGATAGAGAAGAATTATTTTAATGTTAGAGTTGAAGGAATATCTGAAGTCTCCAGCTCTTTATTTTTCCGCCTATGCAGGACGGTCTTGAAACCTTGTTCTTAAGGAAGGACTCTTGTTTTATTGTGTTCTCATGTGAGCGTGAGACGTGACCTTCTAAGAGGTTTTTTTCCCAGAACGTGTCCTTGCAGATTACCACCGCCGTCGGAATTTTCAAACGAAGGCACGGGCCCAAGCAAAGATCGTAACAAATAGGCTGAGAAGCACGTTGAAATTAAAATAGCCTTGGGTAGTATTAACAACTTCCTTCCGCAAGAGAGAAAAGAACGCACAGCATGAAAGCGATGCGGTCTGTTGCTGAAAGTGAGCGCATCAAGTACAGAAATCGGACTTTTCATGATCACCATTTAAAACGGAAGAAAGTTGATTTGAGACGAATTTTCATCAAAATGACAGAAAATCTAATGTACGATGCCGTTGGTAGCGGTCCCAACGGTGATTGCTGCGGTAAATTGCGTCGCGTCTGTAGCTATTCAGCGGTAGATATTATGCTTATTCTTCGTCTCGTATGTTTGAGGCGTTTGAATGAAGTGACAATTGTCGATACCCCATTTGAATTACACAGTCGTCTCACGAGACGTATTGAAATCGACTATTCTGGAGTCATCCGAGACGCAGAATAAGCACAATTTTCCGGACAACCGTTTGATTGCTGATAATGGTTGTAAAGCTGCATCAAGAAGCATTAAGGTGGTCAAAGCCACAAATCGGCCATCTTGAAACCATGTGCTTTTTCTAGTGATTTTCAAGAGCACGAATTGTAGAAAACTATAAGGCCCATGTGGATGAAACATCCGTTGATCGTTTTCAGTTATGCTAACAATCGACTCTAATTTTAGCATTGACGAAAATTATTACGCCACATTTGAACTTTTGATAATAGGAGAAACCGTGAGGTGAATATGAAATTCACCACATGGATTGTATAATCACCCTTAACTAAAACAAATGGCTCTTATCAGGGCTTTTGCTTGCAAGGTTAACTCGAGACCCATCACATGTAGTAACTTTGTTTACTGTCAATTCCAGTCTTGATTCCAGAACATGTACTAGGACACAATCATCTTTGTATTAGTTTGGATCATTTAAAAATCAGTCTTAGCAATGCTATGTGGTCTCCTATATAAATGGAGGAATTAGCATCAATTGTTGTTGAATTGTAAACGATTTCTTTAAATAATAATAAGTTTGCCCAGTGTAAAGAGAGGGGATTGAAAATGGTCATTTTTAGCGTGGAATAAATAGCTACTATTCTTTCTACATTGAAACTAAGGATGATATAAATTAAACATATAAAAAACTTCAGACTCACCTGACCACCCCGTGCGAATGTCTTCGACAAATCGGACATTTGTAGGTTTTCTCGGTGTGACACGCATGTGAATCGCAACTCCCTTAATGGGGAATGTCTTGCCGCACAGGTCACATGTGTACAGGTATCGGTTCCATGCTGCGGATGATGGTTCTTCAGGACAACCAGCCTGTCTGAAACGGTTGTCACAGTGCGGACAGGGCGGTCGCTCATCGTTGTGGATTCGTAGATGTTTCCGCAGATCGTTGGTCCATGAAATTTTGATGCACACCCGACATACTGTCGCTTCCTTTCTTTTTTCTTTGGAAATTTTTCCACTCTGACTGCTACTGCTCAGTTGTTCGGACGTCCCCGCTGGATGTGACGAAAACGTCGAACCCATTGGTTCGTTATCGACTGCTGCCAATACCAGGAGACCGTTATCGAAGTCTTCCAATTCGGCTGGAATGGGTTGTTCCCTGGTTCGATAGTCGGCAGTACCAGAGGAACCCCCAGATTGATCGGCCACTTTCTCTGGTACATTTGGAGGTAAGTTGTTGTGCTTTCCTCCTTGATTTCGAGGTTTTCCGTTTTACAGCACCTGTAGTTGGTTTGGTGCTTTGGTTGGCGCGCGTTTCATTTTTTAGTTTTATTTTTGTACGAGTTAGTGATAGATTGTTATAAAGGGTTGATAGGATAGTCTTCCTTAAATGCACTACTTTCCTTCCTAGTTATCATAATGAAACTTTACGTTCGGTACATTCTATGCACTACGTCTTTGGTTTCCTTTCCACGTTGCAACGCGACTAGCACATCACGCTGCTGGGTGTTAGTAAAAGTCGAATGAGCGATATAAGTTAGTGACACACCACCAGATAGTGATAAGAAACTGATTACATTGTACCGCTACATTTCAACAAAGGAGTTTTGTTCCACAAATCACTCACCACCAGCAAAAATATCTCAGCACTGTATTTTATTGTCCTGCGGATTTACTCCTATTTTCGGCTGAACATATACTTATTTCCAGTTGAAATGCCCAAGTTCAATCACGTCGGTATGTATAGACAACAATGCTTATTCCATTGCTGCGCTTCAATTTTATATAAAATTCATTCGACGGCTACGGAGGAGGTATTGATTTAAAAATTCTAATTTATTCTTTTGACAGCGACGAACCTTTTGCTGCTGCTTGGCGATTCCTCCTGGGAGGTCAAGCGGAGGTTAACACTTCGTCGTTGACTAATAGTACGAACATTGGAAAACTGAAATAGAGTAACAAGATAATCGAGGTTATTTTCTTCAAACAGGTGGTAGTGAGAACTTATAAGGATAGCGAATGACAAAATGATATTTTTAATATATTGTCGATGACTTCAATGACGTATAATTTGAAACAAAATTCAATATTAATCCTATAATCCTAATGTTTAATCTGAAAAAAAAATCGGGAAATCAGGAAGCAATAAATTGAGCAATATCCTAGGGTATCTGCCAAATGTTGAATGGCTAATTTTGATTGCCACTGTTGAACGACGCATTTCTTATGGCAGTTCAACAAAATGTGCCATTCAACATATTTCGTTTCCTATTTTGATATACCGCACATCAAGAATCGGATTAGAGAAATGCATCTACATTTTTAAATAAATGGTGGATATAAAAACAACACTCATCACCTTCGGGCATGATAGCTGATAAATATATTTTCGTTAGAAGTCTGCTAAAAATTAGCTGCTTATCGCAGCATAAAATTCAACACCAAGAAAGAGTTTAACTAATAATTGGATTTAATAATCCGGTATATACTATTTAGTCATTTACTAATTGCATTAAACATGATCACTTTTAATCAACTTTACAATAAACTCCACCAGCTCCTGTCTTCCGAACGTCGAACGAGAAACTCGTTGAATTATAAATAAAGATTTGAACCAGATTTAAATATTTACCACAGCTATAACCACATGCATAAAGTAGACTAGTGACTTGTTCGGGCTAGGAACTGCCGTTCCTGGTGCTGATGACTGTCAAGCTGCCAAGCGAATCGTGACGACATTAGATAAGCTGAGTAAATAGAACGCTGATAAAACTGATGCAAGACAACGTTGATAGTTCTAGAGAATAGATGTGGACTGTAATGAACGCAACTGCATCAGCAGTATTTCGCCAACAGTAACCGCCGAATGGTGCATCAAAAGAGAGTTGAAAAACTTCAACACAGGATAAAGTCGGAAACCCCTCAATAGTACATAGTTTCTGGCGAGGGTCTGTCTGCTCCTGGCCAGGATCACGCTGTGCCAGCATATGGCACATACATGATGTGGTGCTGTTGCAACTTTTATTTTATCCTAGTTGTAGTGCGCAAACGACGGTACGGGTTATTCTTAGAACAGAGAGCTATGTAAAGCACTGCAAAGGTTCGACGTTCCCCTTCATTTAAATTTTGTAGCCGAGTTTTACGATAGATCACCGAATGAATTCGCTTTCCGGTGACGTTGATTTCAGACTTAATGATAGGGTTACCAAAGGTGAAATAGATTCGTCTTTTGTCATCAGCAGAATGTATTCAACCAAATTTGTATAAACACCGGACTGAATAAGAAAGACTTTTGCACATATATTTATATGAGGAAGAAAATGTACAAAAATTGAAACGCTTCAAAATGATCAAACTTTGATGTTAATCAAAGATTATACATGCCAAAAAATATTCATATAAGATATATGTGTCACCGTTATAAATTTTGCAATAGCTTCACCCTAATATAATCGATATAGAACCACATAAAGTTTATTTGATATATATTTTATTAGTAGTTCGCGTGGAGAATGGTTATGTGTGCGCTGATATACATCATAAGTTAAATCTATGGATTTTTGCCAATAAATATTTGTGGATTTTTAGTAGTGTACATAACAACTTGTAAATTTCTGGCTGAAAGTAACTTTTATTTCTTTTATGGAAAAACCTTAAACTTTCCTAAACAAAAAAGTAGCGGCACACGATGCTGGTTCCTAATATTTCACATAACTTCTTTCATTTTCGCGTAAATCATATTTAGAGGTTCCAGCCTGAGTTTGATATCTGGCGCTATAATATTTTCAAATGTAAATAATAACAGTTTGTGTTTATGGTCTGAATCATAATGCATTTTCAATCTATTTTGATTGAGACTAACTATTATTTAGCATTAACTCATCAATAATTTCCAACAAGAAACACAATAACTCGTGACCTTTTCTCTTAGTCGTGATGCGAGTATTTCCATCCCTCTTATTATTCCGGACATTAGGGATATACTTAGTGTTTTTAGCATCTTATTGTTTGATTTGACATACTGCCCCTTCCTTTTATTAAAGAAAAATAAAAGATTGATATTTCAATACAATGATAACTATCGGTAAATATTTATCGACTTTGAAAAGGCTAATATAGTACGTACTATATGGTCGACGGGGGGCAGCAGGGACTTTGTCCAAGTGTCTAGATGATCTCTTCCAGGCCTCTGCAGTGTTAAGATATGATGGTTGGTTTTAAAACGTTACATTAAAAAGCGCAGTATCCGCAACACAGGCCCCTATTCAAGCAACCGTGTGCGGCTCGAAGGCACGTGTGGTTCAATTCCAATCATTCACACATACAGTACCTGTTTACCAAGGAGGACGAGCACAGTGCATCTGTTCGCCATGATTAGGGATTTGATGATAATCTTCCGATTGCCAGAGAGGAAATTCTAAGCAAAACCATGTACCATGTCGGTGCTGAAATTTCCATTTCACTGAGAATCACGCGATATTTAGGTACCTACATAAAGTTCCCTCTCAGTCTTTTGGAAAACATAAGCAATGAAAGGAGTTAATACGGCTGAAAGAAGTTTATAACTCTAAGAAGCCAGTGAACCCCAAATATAAATATAGTGCTCCCTAAAATATCATTTTGAGATGTGAGTGACATTGTAGCATGCGACGCTGATTGCTTTTTCAGTTGACGATTGTCGCACCACTATTTAATCGCGAATTCGTCCAACCATCATCGGCGCTCGATACGACAGCCGACAGTCAGAACGAATCGTGGCGCGAACTTCGACTCTGATCACAGGTGATGGTAGAACTGTGCTTGCACTGTGATGGTACAACTGCACCTTCTATGACTAAAGTTTCAAGGAAAATTATTTAGCTCTTTAGTGGAATGATTTCACTGTCAGAAGACGGATAAATTAAACACTGAAAATAGTTAACTTCTTTGATTTGTCACCCCAAATGTGACATAAATAAGAATGCACTGAATAACTAACGTACCTGAAATCTACGAGATGAAACTCGTCTTATTCATGACAGTAAAGTTTCCATTTCCTGACCAATTTCGTTGTCCCGAAATTTGGGATGAAATCTTTTGTTGAACCCGGGAAATCCCGGGATTTTTCTGACAAACTGATTTTTTGTTTTGAAAACCGTTTTGAGATGACGGCTTTTATGCAGGTTTAGTTCTATTATTGGCAGGGTTTTATTATGACTTATAGGCTCAAATTTGGCTCTAAACATTCTTTGCATATCAAAGAATATTGTGGCCAAATTCTCAAAATTCGGTCGACAAAAACCCCCTTGCCAATAATAGAACAAAACCTGCCAAAGCCGTCTTTCCCCCTATTCAATATGTTAAGGAAAGTAGTTCATATTTTTCAAAGACCAGCTAATACAGAGAACTGAATTCAATTCTAAATTGAATCGAATCTTACGAAATACGAAAGGTCTGTTCGCAAATTACGTAACGCAAAAATCCGAGTTTTTGACCCCCTCTCCCTCGTAACAAAAAGCAGAAACATTTTTTGGTACCCCTCCCTCCTCCCCGTATTTTAAAGCCATTTCTTGCTCTAACGTATGTGGGTTGCAGTTATTTATTGAACAATGTTAGAATAGGCGGCAACTTAGATTGTTTTGATTTCGGTAATGACTAAAACGTACTGATAAACAAATCATTTTTAAATCGAATTCAGTTTATGATGTTGAAGTGGTTGAGCTAAATGCAATTACTCTGGTTCCTCTATTAACTTTGGCTCTGATTGGAAGATCAATCATTGAAATAACAAACTTATTAGAAGCGTCGTTCAACAGCGTAGCAACAATTATTTGAGATCAGAACTTTAACATCTGTCATTAGAGAGTTGTACAATCTGTAACAGCAGTTATTGATTCGGTCGTACGACTCCAGTAGTCTCAGGTCTCATGACTCGACTTACGAATCGACTTAAGTCGAGTCAAGTACGACACACTGAAGACGGCCTTACTAGGTCGGAATACGTATCTGCAAAGATAATGAATTAATGGTGGAATTAATGGAGTACAAACTGTCTTATGACAAGTAAACATTCCACTAAAAAGCTCAAAATAATTTTCTTAACAAAACTTGCTGTTTTTTAGGATTCCCAAAAAATACATAAAAATAACCTGCTCTGAGACGAAAAGTAAAAAGCTACAAATACTAGCATGAGACCATTATGTGGTAGAAGGTGGAAGAGGAGAGGTGATGATACAATTAGCTTCAATCAGTGATTTAAAAAACCTTCAAATAAATTTTATTCGCGTTATGACGTAATATTTGGTAGTACCCACCCCCTGCCCCATATTTTAGTGTAACAAACTATAACGCAAGTTGTACAAATGTACAGTACAAGTACTTTGAAGAGCAATAAATTATGAAGTACTGGTTGTAGTTTTCGAACTAGAAGTGCACTAGTTTTGCCATTTGCCAAAACTATTGATCTGTATCGAATAAATCCAAAGATTCGGTGCCAATTTGTTCCAAAACAGTTTTTGTTGTTTACTCGAATTGTAAATAAATACATGCAGTTTCTCAAACAAATGATTCTATGAATATCACGTTTTTATCGGAAAGAAGTGCTTTTTGAACAGCTGTTTACTTGGTCCAAAAGACGCATTCTATCTATTGAAGTCAGTTTGATTGATTTCAGCGCATTAAACAAGATTTTTAGATTTACAGTGTATTGAATATGTATTGGATTAAGATAGTTGATGGGTTTGCATTCAAGTTGCATGAATAGTGCGACACCCTCGCTGTAGACAGAAAATGGTGGGAAAATAATAGGGCGTATAAACCTATTGGAGGTGTGGGAGAAAGAAAACCCAATGACTGACTAATATTTCAGCAGCTGCAGCTCTCCCTTATTGTCAATAGGTTATGGGCCCAGAAATGGTACCGAATCTACAACTTAATAGTGATGGATTAGCCACAAAGACGTTATCGATACGAGATCCATGCATTGGCCAAATAAGTTGTGTGGTCTGTGGATCATGGATTGATTAGTGGTCTAGATTTCAGTAGCCTTTGCGAGACAAAACCGTTGGATTGCCAATCCGGAAATGGCGAGTTCAATTTCGATCCGGTCCAGAGGTATTTCAGGTTGGAAACTTTCTCGACACCTGGGCATAGTGTATCCATTCGCAAGTATGTTAGCACCATGCAATAGCGGGTACAGAAAGGCTTTCAAATGCTAATAGAATACCAAGTTGGTGTTAAGGCCAAGTTTTGTTGAATGTGGAGTAGGGGTGGTTTAAAACATTTTTTCAAATTTTTGATGGGTTGGTCTTGAGCCTGAGTTCTATTTGATGTCTGATGCCCTGGATAATACAATCGGTCAAGTTATGGTGTTAACTGCTGGTTTATGAAGTCGTATGTAGAAAACATCCAAAACAGTGATTTGCAGGTTGAACTGCACAATTTACGATCAGATCATGATACTCATTCAGTTCTTGGTTATGTTGAAATCAAGGAGGAGATTAGCTTATTAGGGCAAAGATATTAGCATTTTACTGGAGTGTTAGTGGGAATTTATTTCTTTTCAAAGGTAAGAAACGAAATTTGGCTCAACCTTAATTTCAGAGAAATGCTAATAACTTAGCCGGGCAAACTCTAATCTTCTCGCGGCTTTCAGCATAACATTCTGTATTAAATTCTTCAAGATATCTGAATGAGTACTATAGTTCTTCATCGTAAGTTGTGCCGTCCAATTGCACCACTGTTTTTGGATGTTTCTGCATACATTTTTTGCATATAAACTTCCAACGAGTTTAGCACCGCCCAAACGTTGGACCGATTTGGCTGAAATTTTGTCCAGAGTACCAGAGCATCAAATAACTGAATGAGAGGGCGGCCCATCAAAAAGTTGAAAAAGTTTTTCTATTACTAATCTGAGCCACCCTTTAATGTGGAGCCATTGAAGAAGAAGAAGAAGGGTAAAGCGTCGTAATGGAATTTATTGGAGGTTGAATGTTCGTTTGCAAACATGAGTCTGGAGGAGTCAATTCCAGCATTCAGGAGATGGTCAGCAGAACTAAGAAGGATTTTGTATTTTTTGTCTCGATATCCTGATTTTTCGAGACTTCTAAAACAATATCCTTAGATTCGGATATCCTGAATTTTCCTCAAATCCTGGATTTTTTCTCGGCATGTCCTGGGTGAAACCTGTCATGACTTAAAGAGACTGAAATGTCCAAATGTCGCTAATGCTTACGCGCAGCATTTCAAAAGGCAGCATTGACAGAAAAGCTCATGATAAGGTTTCCTCTCTGAGGACCTATACAGTAAAAGCAGTCAGACTGCAGAAGCAGTAAAAACAGGCCCTCTTGAGGACTGCAGGAGTACATTAACAACGCAGCGAAGGGCAAAGATGGGTATGTGGATGTGGACGAAGTCGATGAACAATTAATTGACGAAGAGTGCAGATGAATTCTGGAAGGAGAAGGACGGTGGGCTGTCGAGCTGGCATGCGACTAGGGGCTGAACTTGGAACGGGTGGAAGAGACAGCAGACCTGCCTTTTCAGATGAAACGCCGCCTGATGGAGCGGAATGCGAGAAGATGCCAGCTGCGCACTCAAGAACACGTGTTCGATTGTAGTTTAACACGACCCGTAAAGGCTTGCCGCGTGCCATGAGCAAGGGTAAGTAAGGGAGCATGTCAGATCTCAACAGACAAACGTGTGGCGATTAGCAAGGTGCAAAGTACACTTGAGGAAAACCTCATTTTGAAGGAACAGACTGCCAGAATATGGGAAACAGAACACATCAAAGGCGCGGAAGTCTGAGAACTTTTTGAGCGACTATTTGTTTTTTTCAATACCAATGCAACACAGTGAATAAGTTCGTAGAAGTTATCAAGTCGAGCTACAAATGATATCACATTATCACATTATTGCATTGATGAAAATCACCCATCGGTCCTTTGCAGGTGTGCGTAAGACCTGTAATTAAGTCATTGAAGGCCTCCAAGATCCGGTCTATATGAATTAATCTAATAAAACGTTTATATTTGTACATGTGGAACAGAAGGAAATAAATTCGCAATTAAAAAACCTTCTTAATTGTTTCAGATTATGCCTTTCAGCACAAGAAAGCAAAGATACACAAAACGCAAAAGCGTATCTTGAAGCAGTATTGGTGTGATTTTCATTTTAAATTCATCAGGATAGGTTTTACCTGGACTATTTTCTAGGAATCTAGAATTTTGAAAAGAAATCGCTTCTACGTTTATTTGGAAATTGCTTCTGAAAGCTGTTCATGATTTACTAATAGGTTTTCTAGCATTTGCCCTTTGGCTCTAATATGTTTAGCTTTTCTTGGAATAAATTTCCAGAAAAATCTGTCACGAGCACCAGAAACTCTCCCCGAGTACCCTGATTTTTTTATTAAAAAATAAAGTAATCTAATTGCTTGTCATTAGACTGTCGTAGCCAAGCCAAACCGTCATCCAATTTGGTTTTTCGCTAAAAATAAGCGTTGGACACTCGCAAACAAACTGCGTGTTTACGCCTCAAGAAACGAAAACTGGAATTGTTTTCGTCGTGCGATTGAATTTCAAATATTTTAACATTGTTTATTATTTTCACTTGAAATTCTATAATTTTTGATATTTTTAATTAATTATCAATACGTTGCTTTTACATTTTTGGTGACTGTTTCCGGATAACTATATTCTCCACAAAGACGTGTTCGTACAATTCCATTTTATTCCAACACTTTATTGTACCTTTACAGATACGTATTTCTATCTTAACAGTAAGGCCTCTTAATTATCTCGTACTTGACTCGACTTGTCGAGTCCACGATATGTATCGATCAGAATAAACTTTTTCCCAGATAAAGAAATTAGTACTGAATAACAACGTTTGTATTCTCTATAAAATAATGTTTTTTTACAAAATAAGTTCATCCAAATTGCAGATCGGTCCCAAAATATTCATACAATATTTTGTTGGACCACAAATCAGTACTTTATATTAGTTACTGCAACTTTTTTTAACGTTCACGTAAAAAAAAAGTTACTTAGGAGAAAAGTTAGCTAAGGTCTCCAGCTTTCCATAGGTGTTCATGTCACTGCATAATACTGGCTTGATAAAAAGTTATGAGCGAAAACTTATATTATTAGAAACTTTTGTAATAGTTTTCGTTACGATATTTATAAATAAATTTTATGAGAAATTATTCTGTGTGTGGCTCGAGAAATTTATTCAGAAATTCTTGGAAGAACTTTCAGCAAAATCTAGCCAAGTAACAGAGTAAGGCGATAACTGGCAATCGCTCAGGATAGAGATCTTTCAAATGGTGGTGTGAGCTGGTATGATTCACTTGTGTTGTAAGTCGTGGATTATGCGCTCGAGAATTTTCAACTAACAGCTCAAAGATAAAAAAAAATAGATGGAAGAGTTAGAATCTTCTCAGTTGAATGATAAAATATCGATATGGAATGCATGAATCACGCTTTGCTTTCAAAACGATTTATTCTAAAATGTCAGTATTTTGAAACAAAGAAAGTTGTTCTTGTCTATCAAAACTAATCTTGACTTTGCAGGTCAGGCAGGACTAATCACTTTTTTGTTTAACGGTCTATTTTTTACTAGAATGTCTGAAATTCCAGCAAGTGATTGCAGTAATGACCAAAACAAGTTTGAAGGACTTACGTTCAAGTGTTCTTCGTCGCTACAAAAGGTCGCATGAACAGAAAATGTCAAAGAGTAAATAAATGCACATAAGACTCTTTGTCAACAGCCTGCAACTTATTGTTTTAAGTTATTTTAGCTATTTTAAAAGTGAATTAAATACATTGTAAGGTAAGTTAATCTAACGAAAAATCAGTTAGTATGTGAGCTATAATAACTACTCATCCACTCTTTTGCAAGAAAATATGCATTTTTTTCAATTTTTAATTCTTATTTCAGGAGGTATGCAGCATGTTGGAGGACCCGTTACATTATAATTATAAGCTATACCTTCGTTTCGCAACCTCATCATGTAGTCACTATGTTGAGGAATAATCAGCCACAAAAGTCTACTCCTGTTCTAGATCCAAAACTACATCCCAGTAATCCAAGGAGCGATGAAAGAGCTAATAATGTGTGGTGACACCTCTGCAAGAACCTGCGGTGTAATCAATGCGAATTGTACATTCGATGACATCATCGCGCCTGGTATTTACTAGACCACCTAGACCAGACCGATAATCAACCGTTCCGCATTTTCCATTGGCCAAGGCTAGCTTAAGATCCATATCAGTGAATATTACCACTATTAACCCACCATGAGTTTATATCGAAGGTGACGAAATCGAGGTGGTTGATGTAACTGATTTCCGCCAAAACCGATACCAGCAGAAAAGCTCGGGGATTAAATCGTGGTAGTAACCTGCAATTTCTTTGAGCTCAATACTCATCGATAAATTGTATCAGCTGTTAGGGGAACCGCAGCGGAAACCTGGATGCTGCCAGAATTCCAGAATCACCCGGTGAAAACGGTTTTAGATACGACGGCTCCAAGAAAACGATATGGACGAAGCAGATCAATCAGGTGGAAGGTTTTAAGCGATGGCAACGCGTACATATGAACCGAGTGGTATGGAGACTTGACCATAGTTCTGTACTAATAAACTATTGATTGATGTGTAGGTAAATGATATATTTGGATATGTACATATTTGGATGTTTCCGATTTTCGATCAATTTTAGATAATGTAGGAAAATTTTTATCGAAAGTATGATCATTGCATAGTTTTACCTCAACTCTAGCGGCCCCTGATGAGAATTCACAAATCAACTATTATTTATCTTTGAAATTATCTAAAATATAAAGCTATCTACCAAAGTACTGTTGGATGCCAGTATGCAGGAGAACATGCATGCAGAGACTCTTCGTAACATGCACCTGAAAATGACGTTTAAATTGGTTCAAACGGTAATCTAGAGGTCCAGTGGCGAAAGTTTGATTAGAAGAGATGCTTAACATATTCCAATCTCGCTTAACATGAACTTGAGATTGACAAAATGGAGTGAGACCAAAATGAAGTTATGTTTTTATTCATCAGACATTTATTACGTCACCCCATGTAATAACAATACATGGATGAAATCCATTAATTGCCAACTTCAGGCTGTTTTCAATGATATCGATAAGAAGATTGCGAAACAATGTTAATTTTGGTTTAATCTATGTCAGTTAAGCAAAATAAATGCATTTAAAATGAATGTGATACGTGTAGTAAGTCATACCATTGAGATTCGTAGGTGGTCATTTTAAATTAGGAGAAAATGACTCTGTCCAAAAATATATGCTTTTTCCATGTTGAAATTATATATTTGTCCAAAGAAAATATTTTGTGTTCGCAGTATATCATAAGTTTACACCCCAGCAAACGTAATTTACTCAAAATGGGCAATGGAGACACAAGACTAATCATAGGTTATGTATATGGATGAACTTAGTGGTTTTCTTAAATTGTTACTATTCAATCTCGATATATTTTCTAATGAATGCCTGCGCTTGTCCAAGATACATCATTTACCCTATTGTTTGTCCTGTTTATTTAGTTATTCTTTGGCGATATTGTGGCATATCACTACTATATTATCCCAGATCGATCCTGAAAATACTATTAGGTACAGCAAATGCATTCTATCGCCAAAATCATCATTCAACTTTATGATTAAATATTATGAATAATGATTTATTCGTTTTTGACAATGATTAATGATTATGATTAACGATTTAATTAATTTTTGACAATTATTAACGATTATGATTAATGAATAAAAGCATTTGGAGTGTGATTTACGATTATCAATCATGATTAAATGTTGACAATATGTGTATGATTAATGATTATGGACAATCAAATTCGAATAATTTGCATAGTGATCAAAAAGCAACCTTTATTTCAAATAGGGTTATTAAAATGTATAAAAATTATATGGATTATGATTAAATATTAATGAATAAAAGCGATGTATGCAATGATTAAATTGATGATTATTAATGAATAAACTCAAAATAATTATGAATATATTTTAGTGATCAATGATTAAATGTAAAATTCTAAGATTAAAGATTAGTGATTAAATGATGAAATTTATTTTTGGAATGATTATGATTAATGAATAATGATTAAACATCTATTATTCATTAATCAGATTAAATCTAAGGATTAATCACTAAATGCCTGTACAAACTTCAGTTACCTAAATACCAGGTATCGAGAATACTTCTCCACCTGCATTCCTATTCGAATATTCAATTACTTTTCCAAATGAGTCTGAAGTTATAATTTCAAGTAAGTATCGTCGATCGGATTAGATATTGCGATTGAAATGCGACTAATTGCAACGAGCTGATAATACTTACCGCATATTCAAATGTTATGGTTTTGGGGACTGGTAATAATTTGAAAAATAATATAAAATTGTTAAAATGCTTTATTCATACTAAGCCTCAGGACGGAAATGTTGGAAAATGTAATGCCAGAAGCGGTATTGTGACCGAGAATCTGGCTTGGAAAGATGAAGTTTTTACACTAATTCCTTACAATATTATTAAGTGGTTATTTTTTCATAGATTTCTGACGAAGTGCTAATGATGATATTCAAATTGTTCTGAAAGAACACAGCTGAACAATGGAAATACAGGCTGTTTATGTTGATTTTATTTTAAGGAATATATTTGTTCACACTGTACTTGTTATAGCCCCCTCTGGAAGGGGGAATTTAATGTAAACGAAACACAAATTTCGTATAACCTGAAAACTAACTGCCAAATGCGAACCAAAATTTGGTATGTGAAGGCTTTAAAGGCGAGAAATGTATCTAAGGATAGTTTTGAGACCTTTCCGCTTAAAAGGCGAGGGTTTCCATATTATGAAATGCAAATTTAAAGACGAAAGTTTGACTGAGCTGCTAGTTCATAAATGTTTGGTCAATAAGCAAGCTGGAAGAATAGAAAACAAAAAATAACAACATCTTGGACCTCAAAGACCGGGTACGTTAAGCTTGAATATAAATATGATATCTATATAAGGGAAATGTGTCTTTATTTTAGGATTAATCTTATTCTAAAATCATATGTGGAGCTGTCGTAAGTACTATTCAATCATCAACCGTCGGATCTATCAGGTCGCATGAACATACGAAAGGATAGAATTGACGAAACATTACTAGTCGAAAGTAACATATCTGACGGTCGCATCGATTAGGGTCGAATGTTCGCACAAATTTACAAAAAAGACTTAAAATAGTATTTACTCAAAAACTGTTTTTAAATAGTAAGACTCACTATCAGGAACTGTTAATTTAAATGGTCAATTCTGCCATCATGTGGTATTTGAATGCTTGATCCTTTTATGAAAAATTATAAATTTGATTTATTTCAGGAAACTTTGAAACATCGATTTGATTCATGAAATTCGTACATAGGACCCATTCAAAAGCACTCTAGAATTCACAAAACAACAACAGGACACAATGTTGATATGGTATTGCTTTTCCAAAATGTATGTTTGTTTACATTGCAGTTGAGAAACATTGAAATAGGTAATGAGCAGTTGGTACTGCTGGAAGCAGGACAATCATGCAACAGCAAAAATATAAAAATATTTTAAAATAAGTGTCTTACGCAAACTAGCCAAATCAAGGCACGTTACATTTTTGGTGAAGAGTCCTAGTCGGAAAACGTATTAAAGTGAATTCCTTAAGAGATGCTTTCCGTCAAAAATCTAAAACCAAATATGCAAGAAGGCAAAGCATTTTCACTAATCACTAATCACCAAGATTCAAAAATAATTATACCAATAGGGAAAAATATAACTTTCGTTTTTTCAACGATTTATAACTGAAAATTCTTCTTCCTCTCAACTTACGATATGTTCGTAAAAAACGTTCTCAAATTGACATTTCAATTTTTTATGGTTCAAATTCATCTGTGTTACTAGGCAAATAATAGCCTCTACATGGGAAATAATAAGTAGAGCTCTTGTTAATAAATAGAAAAACATATAATTTGTTGGTGGCAATATAGTTGCCACTGCCTTATAAAGGGTTAAATTCGTTCAATTGAATGTCTCCATTTGTAATCTTTACTGTTTACTGTTACGTGAAAATTTGTTGGTGGAAATCAATGGAATAGTACTAACTCGTCTTAAGACAGGCGAATAGGAGCCAGTTTAATAAGTATGTATCGAAAATGAAACGAGTATTAGTGCCTCGAATCTGGACAACACAAAATTCATTTGTTCAGTGAATAATACGAAGGAAATAGAACATTGAAGATCGTATATTATTAAAACATGCTCGATGCCATGACGAAAAAGTGACTAATTATGTTCACAGTTCTCATTGACTTCCCATCCCTTTGTCATCAGCTGGCCTTGGCTGGTCAACCAACACAACCGCCTATGCCTTGCATCACTCTGTGCTCTTCGCAGGAAGCCCGCGCTTGTACATATAGCCACATGGTCTTTAAACCGCTAGATTCATATTGCACTCCGGCCTGGGGCGCGCGGTGGAGGAATCGAAACAGAGAACAGAAAAACGAAACTGGTGCCACAGAGACTCTAGGAAGCAGCGAACTCGACAACCGATGACGACGATAGAATAATGTTTAATTAAATAGCGAAAAGATGCGATAAGCGATTGCAGAACTGGAAAAGGAAAGATTGAATAAATATGCGGCACTCGAAATACGACATTAGAGTGAGATGCGCCTAACAAAATAATTAAACTCAATTGAACTAATATAGAAGACGAGCTTTATACTTCTTCGTTTGAACCCTTTATCAGATCGCCTTCAGGGGCTCGAAATCGATTGGAATTTAGAAATAATATTTATTAATCTTTTGAGGGCAATGTAAAAAACATTTGACATGAAGTTTTAATCCATGGAAAAAACAGAGTTGTATTCAAATTTCCAAACTGTGCTGATAAACTTCGACAATTCATATATTTTGTTCTGGTTTTCCCTGTGGTACCCTACTGAAATGTTTTCGCTGCTCGAATTTAGCCAGGTCAGATGGATACACTTAATCGACGTTTTTGTTTATGCTATACCTAATAAACTTACTAACGTAAGCAAAATCATGAACCAGCTTCGAATACTCTGATGTGCGACAAATTCTGAATGACGGCGTCGGTGACGAGCCGGCGTTTTTGCCCAGTTGAATGATTTGGTATGAGCGCATAAGTAGGAAGACTGCGGTGGGCTAGTGATGCGATCGCATGCCGGGGTAGGGCTTCCGGCTTGCCGCTCGAGAAGATTGAGCGTCTGAGCAAATATCTTAGGAAGTTTGTTCGTTCAATCAGCTTCATCTTTATACATGGTCACGATTCAATTGTTTTGAAATAAAGATTCGCTTTAATAACATGCGTGCAATACCGGGTGGTAGTAATATGTGGTCGTTTGTTCTTCATGCGTGATCGATATTGTTATGGCTGATTCACTACAGTTTTGTGAATGAGTAACCACGGCGTATAAAAACTGCTATCTTATCAGTAGATTTGTAAAACGGAACCCAGCGTGACAAATTTGTTCTTAACTAGAAATATTCGAAACAGTCGACTTTAGAGCAGCCGAGGCTCGATAAAACTTTGATATCCAAATATGTAGTTGAAAATCTTATTCATCTAGATTAACATTATAGAGATGAGTAGTAGAAACATTTCCTAATAATAACAATAATTTTAAATTGTTATTCTCAAATAAAAGAAACAATTGTAAACCGCTTCTTGTATCTCAGAATTAATCCCATGGATTTAAGATGACTCCAGAGCTGTATAGAAAGTTGGAAGGTGCCCAAAGTCCAGTACAAATCAGCGTCTAAAATATAAAAAAAAATGTGTCACCCTAAAAATAATAACTCTGTCATAACTGTTTTATAGTGGAGTCGATAGATAGGCGAATAAATGGTCAGATAAGTATATTTTGGCATTCGCCATACGAATATGACGTCCGAACTCCACCTCATTAACAGGATTGCAACGATGACGCCATACTCGGTCAAAAGTTTTCGATAATCTATTTGGAGACAAATGCATCAAAACTATCTTTGATAATAAATTACTTTTGTTGCGGCCAATGGAAGGTCACGTAGATCCCTTTAGTTCTTAGTTTTGTTGTTTTGAAAATCTGCTTTCTAAGACTGATAATAAATTAAAGTCCTGAATCATTAGTCCTGTTCGATGTAGCCATGCCATCAATATTACTTTTTCAATTGACATAAATATCTACTAAAATCAGCCAAATCTCAAAAATGCAGCTCAAGAGACTTAAAAATAGTCACGCAAGCCCATTTCGCCATCTTCACTGGGATTGAACATAAATGTTATTGCTTCCCTCTATTTGAAAATTGGAAACATTTTTTATTTGCGCACGGTGTGTCTCTATGGGGAAATATTATTTTCAAATATCAGTATCTCTGAAAACACTCACCATGCGAAAGCATATATGCCTTCTTCTTCTTATAGTAAAATGTTCTATCGGAAGATCTAGAATACCTTTATTTTTTCAATATTTTAGTGCACCTACTGAAATCTCAAATGAACGCCCAAAATTTATGAAAAATGACCCCGATAGAACATTTTGAAAATGCACCTACGTGTAAAAGGAAAACTTATACTTTCGTGGAAGAGCTACTGTTTTTTTAAATAAGCCTCATGAGCATGAGCATGAGCATGAGCAGGATAACCGTACAATTCGTAGTTGCTACTCCATGATTGGACTAGAACTTGCGAAATTGCACAGGGAACCAATTGAATGGAGCTTGGGTTAGCTATCATTCTCAATGCAAATTTCGGAAATTCAATGCATTTTACTAAGTCAATACGGCGCCGGCCACGTCCTTACGGTCATCAAGGGAAGAAGGATTATTAGTTCAACTCTCGTTGCTACTAGAGACCGAGTATACCTCTGCATCTCCACGATAGTCTTAGGACAGGGATATTGTGTTAGTATGAAGGGATATATTATCTGGATTCACTTTTGGTAAGTGATGCGGATCTATGGGATAGGAATTATGAATGAGAATTGAAGTACTAGAGTAATGAGAAAGTATTAAAGTGAATTTAATGGGATTCATTTTTTATAATTAGAATTTGAATGCTACACACAAAATCAACGAAGTACAACAGTGGAATCTCTCCCCCAGAAATTAATATGAATTCCTCCTTAAGGAATTTGGAGGAATTTATCCTCCGAGGATCCCGGCGAATTATTCACCTCATCCTAACTCTGGGGAATTCCTCCCTCACGAATCATGAGGATATCTTCTCCTATGAATTATAGGAAATTTCTTCTCTTTGTATTCTGGGGAATTCTTTCGATAGGACTTCTAAAAAGTTTCTTCTACAAGAATTCCTGTGAAATTGTGAGAGGGGGGGGGGGTTGGTTTCCCTAGCAGCGCAAAAGTTCCATATAGACTACTCATATGTGACCAGATTTAGTCACAAATAAGTTGCAACCATTTTTGTTTAACTTGTGCTGCTCGGGTTATACTCCCTGTTTTCAATTCACTCCGAGAATTCCATTCATTTCATTTCATTTATTTAGTTAACATCTAAACAGATAACACTGAATCAACAATTTGACGCCACAATGCACGGTTCGAGGCCGCATCTCTCCATCCTCGGATACGCCCCACGCTCGCCAAGTCGTTCTGCACCTGGTCTGCCCATCTCGCTCGCTGCGCTCCACGCCGTCTCGTACCTGCCGGATCGGAAGCGAACACCATCTTTGCAGGGTTGCTGTCCGGCATTCTTGCAACATGTCCTGCCCATCGTACCCTTCCGGCTTTAGCTACCTTCTGGATACTGGGTTCGCCGTAGAGTTGGGCGAGCTCATGGTTCATTCTTCGCCGCCACACACCGTCTTCTTGCACACCGCCAAAGATGGTCCTAAGCACCCGTCTCTCGAATACTCCGAGTGCTTGCAAGTCCTCCTCGAGCATTGTCCATGTTTCATGTCCGTAGAGGACTACCGGTCTTATTAACGTCTTGTACATGACACATTTGGTGCGGTGGCGAATCTTTTTCGACCGCAGTTTCTTCTGGAGCCCGTAGTAGGCCCGACTTCCACAGATGATGCGCCTTCGTATTTCACGACTAACGTTGTTGTCAGCCGTTAGCAAGGATCCGAGGTAGACGAATTCCTCGACCACCTCGAAGGTATCTCCGTCTATCGTAACACTGCTTCCCAGGCGGGCCCTGTCGCGCTCGGTTCCGCCCACAAGCATGTACTTTGTCTTTGACGCATTCACCACCAGTCCAACTTTTGTTGCTTCACGTTTCAGGCGGGTGTACAGTTCTGCCACCTTTGCAAATGTTCGGCCGACAATGTCCATGTCATCCGCGAAGCAAATAAATTGGCTGGATCTGTTGAAAATCGTACCCCGGCTGTTACACCCGGCTCTCCGCATGACACCTTCTAGCGCAATGTTGAACAACAGGCACGAAAGTCCATCACCTTGTCTTAGTCCCCGGCGCGATTCGAACGAACTGGAGTGTTCGCCCGAAATCTTCACACAGTTTTGCACACCATCCACCGTTGCTTTGATCAGTCTGGTAAGCTTCCCAGGGAAGCTGTTCTCGTCCATAATTTTCCATAGCTCTACGCGGTCTATACTGTCGTATGCCGCCTTGAAATCAACGAACAGATGGTGCGTTGGGAACTGGTATTCACGGCATTTTTGAAGGATTTGCCGTACAGTAAAGATCTGGTCCGTTGTCGAGCGGCCGTCAATGAAGCCGGCTTGATAACTTCCCACGAACTCGTTCACTAATGGTGACAGACGACGGAAGATGATCTGGGATATCACTTTGTAGGCGGCATTAAGGATGGTGATCGCTCGAAAGTTCTCACACTCCAGTTTGTCGCCTTTCTTGTAGATGGGGCATATAACCCCTTCCTTCCACTCCTCCGGTAGCTGTTCGGTTTCCCAGATTCTGACTATCAGTTTGTGCAGGCAAGTGGCCAGCTTTTCCGGGCCCATCTTGATGAGCTCAGCTCCGATACCATCCTTACCAGCTGCTTTATTGGTCTTTAGCTGTTGAATGGCATCCTTAACTTCCCTCAAGGTGGGGCTGGTTGGCTTCCATCGTCCGCTGAACTGACGTAGTCATCTCCTCCGCTGCCTTGACTTTCACTGCCTGTACTCTCAGCGCCATTCAGATGTTCCTCGTAGTGCTGCTTCCACCTTTCGATCACCACATCGTTCGTCCGTCAAGATGCTCCCATCCTTATTCCGGCACATTTCGGCTCACGGCACTAAGCCTTTGCGGGATGTGTTGAGCTTCTGATAGAACTTGCGTGTATCTTGAGAACGGCACAGCTGTTCCATCTCCTCGCACTCCGCTTCTTCCAGGCGGCGTTTCTTCTCCTGAAAAAGGCGGGTCTGCTGTCTCCGCTTCCGTCTATAACGTTCCACGTTCTGCCGGGTACCTTGCTGCAGCGCGACCGCCCGCGCTGCGTCCTTCTCCTCCAGAATCTGTCTGCACTCTTCGTCGAACCAATCGTTCCGTCGACTTCGACCCATATACCCGACGTTGTTCTCCGCTGCGTCGTTAATGGCTGTTAATGGCGAGAATTCCATATCTATGAGTTTTAGGGATTCTCTTGGCCAGAAGTTCCAAGGAATTATTATTCGTGTCCCAGAATTTCTGTATGGGGAACTCATGGAAAATTTCCATCATCAGTTCCTGTATATTTTTGTAGGGTTTTCTGACCTTCAGGAATTTTCTCATCTGATCTTTTTTGTTTACATTACATCCTCCATTTGAAAATTTCTGTATCGCAGCTTGGTGTTTGAACGGTAAAACGTTGGGTTAATTTTAATTTGTTACTTTCATCTTTTTTTTGTTGTGTAAAATTGCATTTTTTTTTAATCATTACCAGCAACACTGTACCAATTTAAATTGAGTAATAAAGCAAACCTTAAGCAAATCGGAAGTGTTTTTCGTGAGCCGTTTCAAAACGCCGAACCATCCGAATTACCGGCCGAATTTCCCTGTCTGAGCTATCGGTGGACATTTTTTGGTCCGTTCTCCCGGATCATCGGACGGTTTTCGTGGTTTCCGGCGTTCGCGAGTCGTGTGATTAGTACCGTGTACTAATTTCAGCGTAAGGCCAAACAACGCGTTGGTGGTGCTTCGCCACCAAGCCGGTGTGCCCGTGGCACAATAAAGCCGGAAATTGCCATCTTGGCAGAGAGCAGTTATAAAAGTGGATTGTACCAAACGTGTCCGTGGCACGAGATTGGGCGGTCGCCATTTTGTAAAAACAGTTTCGAGTGGTATCAACGTCGCGTGTGCAAAATAGACGCCATTTTGGCGAGTGAACAGTTCGAGAAAAAGTGTATCAGCCGTGCCCGTGGCACGAGGGATTGGAACGCCATCTTGGAAAAAATAGTGTCGGTCGATTTCAACGTCGCGTATGCAAAATAGTCACCATTTTGGCGTGTGAACAATCCGAGAATATATTGTACCCGCCGTACCCATGGAACGAAGGTTTGGGTCGCCATTTTGGAATTTGTGTTGAGCGATTTCTAATTCGCGAGTGTAAAATCGACGCCATTTTGGCGTGCGAACAATCCAAGGAAGCAGTGTGTTCGAATCGTGTGTGGAATTGTGGCCAACGAAGAGGCAAAAGAATTCAATGAGTGACAGTGAAACCCCTCGTAGACCGTTAAGTAGCGTTCAACGTAGAAATATTCTGGACGCGCTTACAGGATCCCATAGCAGAGAAGACGAGGAGGGTCAACAATTTCCAACTATAGCCCAACAGAAACAAGCACAGCAGGCGCTGAATACAAAGCGCAGAATGGCCCAAAGCTTGGAGATTTTATCCGATCGGCAGGCACTTCTAACCGAGAAGTTGCTGCGAATGAATGCTGCGCTGCAAGAAGAAGGTATCAGCGTTCATCTGCTTAAGCTTCACGTAGAGACTTTACGCCGGGCATCAGATGAGTTCGAAAAAGTGTATTCCGAAATGGTCAGCCTTCTGCCGAGGGAACAGCGGAATGAGCTGCGTGTCGAATATTCCAACTTCGAAGAGCTGCATAACGAAATCTACGTCAAGCTACAGACGCGGATTGACCAAGTGCAACAGCTGAAAGTCCAAGAGCTCCAGAATGTTCCGGTTGCGCCACTCCCACAACAGGCCCAGGTGGCACCGGTGTATGTGCAGGCTCCAGTTCCTCACCTACAGGCTCCGTTTCCAACCTTTAATGGGACTCTTGACAACTGGTATAGCTTCAAAAGCTTGTTCCAGAGTATCATGGCCCGGTACATAAACGAAACTGATGCCATGAAGATCTTGCATCTTCGAAACTCGCTAACCGGCGATGCGAAAGATAAAATCGACCAGGAAGTTGTTAACAACAGTGATTATGCCTCCGCCTGGAAGATTTTGGAGGATGCCTATGAAGACAAACGCCTGATTATGGACACCCACATCGACGCCATTATGGATTGCCCGAAAATCACAAAGGATAACCGTGGTAAGTCCCTATCGAAGCTCGTTGAGGTGTGTAAAACATACAGATGCATTGCACGGACATGGGTTCCCCATCGAAGGATTGGCGGAGCTCATACTAGTCAACATCCTATACAAAAAAACTGGATAAGGAGACCCAAGAGCAATGGGAAACAAAGTTGGGTAGTGGCAATCTTCCTGAATTTGATGAATTCATGGAGTTCTTGCGCGAACGCGGACGTGTACTTCAGCGCACTCATCGGTTACAACAGCCCCCAGTGCATACGGGAGTATCAGGTCCAGTGAAGCGACAACCAGTAAATCAGAAGCTGCACGTGCCATCTAACTCATTCGTACAAGTTGCAAAGGAAATATGTCCATGCTGCAAAGCAGAGCACTCGATTTATCGTTGTCCGAAATTCCAAGGTATGCCCCTACATGAGCGAAAAACAGTTGTAACTAAAGCAACACTGTGCTTTAACTGTCTCAAGTCCAGACATCGCGTCATCAACTGTCCGTCGGAGCAGGGCTGCAAAGTGAAAGGGTGCGGTCGCAAGCATCACAGCTTGCTTCACTACAACGAGCCCCGTCGAGATGCGAATCCAAGCAATGAAGAAGATAACGAAGAGCGTTCAGCGGAATCGGAGGAGCAAGCACAAAAGAAGACCCCAGAGCCGCGCAGCAATGCAACTACTCTTTGTGCTAATGTCCATGGTGCTAAACAGCAAGTAGTTCTCTCGACGGCACAAGTATTAGTAGCGGGAAGGGGCAATACGATTGTCAAATGTCGCGCTCTACTGGATTCCGGATCCGACAGCAATATCATAACCGAGAAGCTGGCCAGCAAGCTTCAGTTAAAAATGATTGCTGTGGATTTTCCTATCAGCGGCTTGAACAGCATGGAAACACGAGTGAAGTACCAGTTAGAAACACGGCTCCAGTCCTGTGTTAATTCCTTCGCCACGTCACCGTTGGATTTTCTTGTCGTCCCTCGAGTAACGTCGAGCCTACCGGTTCTAGAGATAGACACCCGATACTGGCCAATTACATCCGGACTAAGATTTGCTGATCCTCTATTTTCTTCACCTGGTGAAATAGACATGATCATCGGAAACGAATTGTGTTTCGACATAGTCAAAAACGGCCGATTCAAGCTCGGCATCGACAACGTAACGTTAGCGGAAACGGAATTAGGATGGGTCGTGGCAGGATCAGTATCCATCAGGAAAGCCCAGTCGTCTCGTCGTGTTTGTCAACTTAATCGGAATGAGGAGTTACTCAACCGCACAATGTCAAGATTCTGGGAACTGGAAAGTGTACAAATGGAGACCGCTACAACTGCAGCTGAAGATTTAGTTGAACAGCATTTCAAGGACACTCATTACCGCGAAGAATCTGGGCGATATGTCGTGCGACTACCATTTAATGGTATGGAACATCAACTAGGTGATTCCTTTGAAGTGGCCAGAAAGCGGCTAACTAGACTGATGGTCCAACTTGCTAAGTATCCAACTAAGCGTGGTGAGTACTACAATTTTCTATCCGAATATTTATCACTGGGTCATATGACGGAAGCGGCTGAATATTCGGTTGGTCGTGGTTACTTTATTCCACACCACGCTGTTTATAAGGCTTCCAGTTCAACGACGAAAACAAGAGTGGTCTTTGATGCGTCAGCGAAAACCAGTTCAGGCCTCTCGCTCAATGAAACGCTCTTAGTTGGACCCACGGTGCAAAATGACATCGCAACGATCCTACTCCGATTCTGCATCCACCCGGTGGTGTTGACCGCCGACATTTCAAAAATGTATCGACAGGTGCGGCTGCATAAAGATGATTGCAAATACCAACAAATTCTGTGGTGGGACAGTGAAGGGCATCTGAAGGTATATGAGCTGCAAACTGTAACATATGGCGTAGCTAGTTCACCATACCAAGCGACGAAGGTGTTGATTCAACTGGCCAGTGACGAAGGCGAAGAATTTTCACTCGGAAGGAAAGTTATCCAGGATGACAGTTATATCGACGATTTTTTGACTGGTGGTTCGTCTGTCGAAGAAGTTATTCGAATCTTTTCGGAGCTATCGGAATTGTTGCGTCGTGGTGGCTTCGAAGTACACAAATTTTGTTCAAACAGTGTGGATGTGTTGAATGCAATTCCCAAGCATCTCCAAGAGCAGCAGGTTAGCTTTGACGGAGCCGGCCTCAGCAACAGCATCAAGACTTTGGGGTTGATATGGAACCCCCAGGATGATTATTTCACGTTCCGTGCTACTACAGCTAATGATTGCAATGGGGTGCCAACTAAACGCAAGGTGTTGTCGGAAATTGGACAACTTTTTGACCCGCTTGGATTTTTAGGTCCTATTGTCGTGTATGCCAAGTTAATAATGCAGGACATTTGGCGATTGGGTCTTGACTGGGATCAGGATCTTCCAGAGGAACTGTTGAGAACATGGTATCGATTTCGGCAACAACTCCCAGTTGTGAATCAAATGCGCAAACCTCGTTGTGTAACTCAAGGAGACGTGACTACTGTAGAGCTTCATGGTTTCTCGGATGCCTCGAAGCGGGCCTATGGAGCTGTCGTTTATGTACGGAGCATCACTTCGAGTGGGAAGGTCTATGTCAACCTGGTGGCCAGCAAATCACGTGTGGCTCCTCTCAAGCCGATGACGATACCACGACTCGAGTTGTGTGGTGCGAAGCTTCTGGCGGAATTGATTCAGAAGGTAATAGCTGCAACAAAGATGAGTTTTGATAATGTGAAACTGTGGTGTGATTCCCAAATAGTTCTGTGCTGGCTTAAGAAATCACCTCTAGCACTAAATCCGTTCGTAGCTAACCGTGTTGCTGCAATTTTGGAGATCACGCAATCTTATCAGTGGGGTTACATACGATCCGAAGATAATCCTGCTGATGTAATATCAAGGGGTGAGCTGCCCGAAGATCTGCTGCAAAAACAATTGTGGTGGTGCGGTGCACAAATGCTTTGGGAAATACAGCTCACGTCATGTGAACCTGAATCGTTTGATGAATTGATGCTACCTGAACTAAAACCATCAGTGGTGTTGTCAGTTGTGAAGGTGAAACCGACGATAGTGCTCAACAGACTCAGCAGTTATAGAAGGATCCAGAGAGCGTGGGCGTATATTCATCGGTATATCGATTGTAAGGTGTACAAGAAACAGGTGTCTGGTGATATTACTGTCGACGAGATTATGAGGGCTGAGAAATCTGTATTATTGCTTGTCCAACGCGAATCTTACGGAGATGTTTTGAAGTCACTAAAATCGAACTCCGTTCAGCAACACCCGTACCGAAATCTGGCACTCTTTGTGGACGACGATGGGTTAATACGAGTTGATGGTCGTTTAAAATATTCTTCTATTCCGTATGATGGCAAGCACCAGGTGCTCCTACCACAGAAGCATCACATCACCGAATCCATTGTTCGTGGGCTGCATCAAGAACATTTTCACGTCGGCCAGAACGGGCTTTTAGCAATCGTTCGTGAACGTTATTGGCCTGTCCATGCTAAGCAGTTGATTAAAAAGGTGGTTACGTCGTGTCAGGTGTGTGCACGCCAGCGTCCCATACCGGGCATCCAGTACATGGGTAACCTTCCCGGCTGTAGAGTCAATCCGTCACCGCCATTCTCCAAGGTAGGAATAGACTATGCCGGTCCATTTATGCTGAAACTTGGAGGCCGTAGTACAAAGCTGTACAAAGGGTACGTAGTTGTGTTTGTTTGCCTGGTCGTTAAGGCCATCCATTTCGAGGTGGTCTCCAGTTTGTCGACCGACAACTTCATTGCGGCGCTAAAGCGATTTTCCAGTCGTCGTGGTTTGCCGAGTGATATACACAGCGATAACGCCACTACTTTTGTCGGGGCAAATCACGAATTGGCAGCTCTCAGGCAACTGTTCGAAGACCAGCAACACCAACTGAAAGTAAAGGAATATTGTAGAGCAAAATGTATCCGCTGGCATTTCATTCCCCCCAGAAGCCCACACTTCGGTGGGATTTGGGAAGCGGGGGTGAAATCAATGAAATATCACCTCAAAAGGGTTGTGGGTGAAACCCGACTTACTTACGAGGAGATGACCACCTTCCTCGCTCAAACGGAGGCCATTCTCAACTCACGACCATTGTGTCCAATGTCAGACGACCCCAGCGACTACTCAGTTTTGACTTCGTCTCATTTCTTGATCGGTCGTTCTGGGGTAGCTTTACCAGTGTACCGTCTTACGAAGATGAGAAGGTGGGACGACTTGATCGATATGAACACATTCAACAAATGCAGCAGCACTTCTGGCGCAAGTGGTCAAGCGAATATCTGCATCATCTGCAAGGCCGCCAAAAGTGGAACACGAAGGTGAACACAAGTTTCAAGGTCGGTGCATTGGTCTTATTGATCGAGGAAAATCAACCGCCGCAGCAATGGAAACTTGGACGAATTGCAGCTGTCCATCCGGGTGACGACGATGTTGTTCGTGTGGTGACAGTCAAAACCGCAGGAGGTGAATATAAACGAGCTGTGTCGAAGATTGCTTTGATGCCTTCTGTTGAAACTGAATTATCAACGGGGGGTGAATGAACGGTAAAACGTTGGGTTAATTTTAATTTGTTACTTTCATCTTTTTTTTGTTGTGTAAAATTGCATTTTTTTTTAATCATTACCAGCAACACTGTACCAATTTAAATTGAGTAATAAAGCAAACCTTAAGCAAATCGGAAGTGTTTTTCGTGAGCCGTTTCAAAACGCCGAACCATCCGAATTACCGGCCGAATTTCCCTGTCTGAGCTATCGGTGGACAGTGTTCATCAAGCACTTCTACAGTTTCTAACTGCAAGGTTTCTAAGTAGATTCACTTTTTTTTGCATTCCTGTGTCTTGACACTAACACGAGGATGCTCATAGGTATAGGGAAGAACCAAAAAAACTTACACTGTACCATGAAATGAATCAAGTCACCTTCTGTACGGCCTTGCTTTGTGGCCGCTAGGCTAAATAATTAAGGATTTTTTATAGGATTTTTGATAGGATTTTCACTAGGAATTAATTTCTGGAAAGAAAGTAATGAAATTCCTAAAGAAATTATCTGCATTATCTCATTATATTCCTGAAGAATTATTCAACAGCGTACAATATAAATTATGCTTATTGCCATTGATGCAAGAGACATGCAAATATTATTCCAAAGAACAATTGTTCTTCAACACCGAAGAAATTTTGAATCGCGCCAATCCGAGCCGCCGCCGCCGATAGAAAATTGCGTTAACGCCGCCGCCGGTTCAAAGTGGATCGGCGCACAGGTCTAGTGTGGAAGCTGATATATCCGATATATGTCTTGCGTTCATCAATGGACTTCTGTCGACTTCTGGTGTCGCAGTTGTGAGTGGAACGACAATGTTGCCAAATTAAATGAATGCAACGTTAATTACTAGTAAATGTACACACTCCGATCACATTCGTCTTTATATACCAACGAGTTTCAATTTTTCAACTTAAATTCAAATGAATGAACTTTTCCTAGAAATAATTTGCTTCAATTATTGAAAACCATAAAAAAATATATTTGAAATCGCTAAAGATTTATAATAAACAAAAAATATTAATACAGTTAATCTGGCAGCCCTTTCAGAAAGCCTTCGCCCATATCATAACAAAAACATTCTCACTGTTTATTTACATTGAAGAAAGCGATCGCACGAAAAGTTTTTTTTATCTTGGTTGTTCTACTAATTGTTTCGTTAATTTCACCGTAATTAGGCTGTATTATTGTGAAACTACTGGCTAGGTAAGTTCGTAATATTAAAATTATGGAATTTGTTTTCTGCAATGCATCCTTACAGTCCATATTTTGGATGGATTTCCGCGACGATTTTGAGGCTGCCTTCTCGATTGTTTCGAATCATGGAGGCCAGGAGGATGATGCCCAGGAACCAGATGGATACATTGTGGAAGCCCTGGAATCTGATTACACTATTCCCGAGTATGTGTACGCAGATGCGACGGACGAAAATGAATCCGCAACCGCCGCGAATGCTAATGCAGGGTCCGGAGCTGAAGAACAGCACTGCGTAGGGGACGACAGTGAAATCGACCCAACATCAATCCCGTCAGTATCAAACGAAACCCCCAACGCAAAGTTAATGAAATTGAGCACCGGCGATGCAAATTTTACGTTCAATGGCCAGTTTTACAAACGTAGATTCATCGGGGAAACGTCTGGCGGATTGATTGGTACTCGTTTGATCTCCGGTGATACTGTACAAGAGATTTTGACCGGAATATGGGATATGTGTAAGCCACTTCTATGCCGTGAAGTGATTTTTGTCGAGAATAGTGGCACGCAAGTTCCTACATGGGCTGACAGGCTACCCGTTTTCGAAGAGATGGGCAAGTTCGTCGTTTTACAGGACCACAGCCAGAAGAAACGAGTGACCATAGAAAAAGTCAGCAGCAAACTACTGACAAGCTGGCGGTGCAAAGAGATACGTGTTCATGTACATGTTTACTCTACTTCGATTTCTTGCAAGTCACTGTGGGAAGTTACTGAGAAACAATTGATTCGTCATCAAAATGCAGATCGATCGGGTGCTCCTAGCAACCAGGCCGTGACGTCATTGGCTGAAGAACTTCGGCACAAGAATGGTCATTTTCAAGCACAGTCAAGTGCATGGAGATTGTGGGCAAATTTCATACATGCTGGACCAGCCCACGAACGTGAACAAAGATTAACTGAAATGCCGCCACAACACCTGCTGAAGTTTTTCCGAAGCGTTCCAATTTCCGAGGCTGTGAAGTTAGAGTCAGTTCGAAGTGGTTTGTCCGTGGCTAATACGATTAACCAAGGATTTGTCGCAGAATTGGAAGCACTCGAAAACGATACTGATCAGCTACTATTTTGGGCTCAGCGACTTAAAAGCCGTTTAGCAAGTATGAGGACACGTTCGGATGTTAATTCGGCTCTGGTCGGCCAGAGGAGGATGAATTTAATCGAGACATTGCTGGCAGGGTTTCGGATATGCCGGATGTAGACCATGCATAAATGATTTATCTCTGGTTTGATTATGGGATTGCAACTTTTGTTATGAACTGCTTGTTGTTTATTTCTGAATGAATTTAAATACTGTTGATTTTAAAATTATTTGTTTTAATAAAACGATTTTAACAAAACTGAACAATATTTATCATTTTTACTTTAAAACTATTACTCATTAGAAACATCAAAATTTAAATCATTTTGGTTCTGTAAAAGGCCAATACTAGGATCGAAAACTCCATTTGGTAGGTAACCACAATGGCGAAACAAATTGGTACAATCAAATGATGAATATTCAGTAAACGCTGAAATCGCAACGTGTGATGGAATTTCATTTCGATTTTCTTTGTACAGTCGACGCATACGAGATTTAGTGAGACCAAAAATTATCTCGATGGGATTAAAAAAAGGGCAGTAGGGAGGAAGGAACAGTGGAATGATTCCAATTGACCGTAGATAATATACTATGTTTTCATCGCAATGAATGCGAGCGCCATCCATGATCCAGACTGAATTTGGACCAGGATAGCACCGCACATTTTCATTATTCAAGGCAAATGATCGACAACATTCAAAGAATATTGCTCTTGTAAATGTGCCTTCTGTCTGGAAGCTATCTAACATTCCCTGCTGTCCCAAAAAACATAGGAAAGACACTCTTGGACGCCTCACAAACTCGCCTTGGAATATGAGTTTTTTGCCTTTCATGCCATAGCCGCGGTTTCGTAGCATGTCTCTGCTATCTAGAGAAACTTCGTCAAGAAAGACCAAGTTATACAGGTCCCAGTCTATGGAGCATAACTCAGAGAAGAAGTGAAAAATTTGATCTTCTCTTACTTGGATGGCCCTTCTCTCTAGAGCCTTCCAGGTTAGTCCTTCCGCATGTAGTATACGAAAAACGCTTCCGGCGCTGATGGTTATGTTGAAATGCTTTAGGAATAGCTGACAGCATTCGTCCAAGAAAAGCACTGGTTGAGACATGTACAACTGAATGATCCAATTGCGATGTTCAACGCTGAACTTCCGGAACACCTTAGTGCGCTGCGCTTCCGTTAATAAGCCGTTGTCCTCATAGTCTTGGATCCATCCGGAAATTGTGGTTTTACTTTTCCGGTAGATCACCGATAGGCGGGCCCTCGATAAACCCAAGAAATAATATCCGTACAAACAGTGGTATTTGGTGTTCACACTAGCTCGCCGATACAGGACATTGCAGAGGATGTTGTTAGATGTTTTAGGAAACATTTTTATTTGCTTTTAATGAAAAATAATCAGTTTTGATTCTAAGCTACTGATGAACTTTGCAACAGGTACGGCGACAAACAAAACAAAAATCAGAATGACATTTCAGCTGACATTTCATTTGACGTTTCGCACTTAATCCGCACTTCGATGGTAGTCGCACTTATGAAGTGCGGAGTCTAGTGGTGAACTAAGTGCGCAATATCTCCACTGGCACAAGGAAGGTGGTTTGATTTGCTCATATGCCATCGCGTGCGGAAGGATTTTCTATTGACGAGTACTGTCTCTATTCTTGTGACAATCTTGCATGTGTGCGTGTGAATAACAAATAGTGACTCGACTGATTTGTAACGCTTTTGGAGAGAAATAAAACCACTTTTCTGTAATTTTATTTTGCAGTACAATCGTGTATATTTATTGCAAAAGTTCGCTAAATGTGAACTAGTTTTGATATAGTAAATTCGAGTTTTTCGTCTTTCTATATTATCTGTAAAACGCATTCCAATTGTATATCTAATTTTTATTTTCTTTTCCCCAGCTCACACAACATCTCGCAACACACAATGGAGTTCGTAAGCACAAATGCCCACACTGTTCTTCGGCATTTTCCTGCGCTGCGAACCTCAAGATGCATCTCAAGAGTCACATGGACATCCGGGACTACACGTGCCACATCTGCGGGAAAGGATTTTTCCGACCGGATGCGTTAAAGAAGCATCTGCTCTGCTATCATGCCAATTTGAAGGCTTTTCACTGCAATATTTGTAACAAGATGTTTAAAGGTCACCTGCCGCAGCACATGAGAACGCACAAGATGATTCGGCCGCACGGATGTGCCGTTTGTGGAGCTGTTTTTTCTCAACGATCACAACTTGTAGTTCATCAACGCATCCATACAGGAGAGAGACCCTATAGATGTCAGGTATTTTTTTGAAAAATAAATCTCGTTTGATTTCACTGAAATGTTTCCGTCTCATACTTTCTCAGGTCTGCTGGCAAGCGTTTGCACACTCAAGTGTACTGAAATTGCACATCCGGAAACACACTGGCGAAAAACCGTTCGAATGTCCCATCTGTAGCGTTGGATTTTCGCAACTTCCTCACCTGAAAAAGCACATGCTCTCTATTCATAATCAGGATAAGTCGTACCTTTGCAAGACTTGCAATATCTTTTTCAAGACTAAACTGGACCACCAAAACCACATGGCTAGTTGCGCGCCGGAATCGAAATCGGCCACTAGCGTGGAAGAGATTATAGATAGAAATGTAAGTACGAGGTTTGTACTTTGTTAAATTCATTCATCACTACATCAATATACTCGTTTCAGGTGAAAGCCGCCAACAGTGGGGTCGAACCACCGATGCCCTTGTCACAAATGAGATTCCTAGTAGCTATTCTACTGAAAAAGATTTCCACGGAAGAGCGACTGAAAGACTTGGGATTCGATAAACGACTGATAGATAACGTTCTCGTTGATTCGCTTAAATGCGCTGGACGCAAGGCCTTCGACGATAAAACGTTAGATCCGGCCTATCGCTTGAAGCAGAACGTCCAGGAACTCCTCGAGTGGACCGTGCCACCCAAGTACATGGATGACTTCAAGAAAGCCAATCGCAGCACCGAAGAATTGCTGGAGGATTTAACGAACTAAATGAATTTTCTTGATAAATTTTGGTTTCTCCGTGCCGTAATTAGTGAATTTATATCAAACCAAACGAATTAGTTAACACTCCTCCGACCGTGATAGGTTTTACTTACACGAACGACCATGCCTCGAAAGACACTATTTTCAAATCGCTATATCTCAGCCGTTAGTGAACCGATTTGAACAATTTAGACACTCACAAATTTTCCCGTCCATCAAGATTTGTCTGAGATGTTGAGACCTCCGATCGGACCAAAAATGACCTCTGTGGACCTCCAAACGTCGGAGCAAGTCATGATTTTCATACAAATTGCGTGGTTGGTGCTCACCAGCTTGATGTTCATGCTAATATTAGTAAGATATTTCGAAATCCGTGAGATTTAGAAAGTTGCCGTCTTCTACAATTTTGTTCAGGAGGCCAAAACCATACTGTCGCTGATTATATTATTTCGGAACTCGTCCGCTTGGCGGCGCTAGTGTATATGAGAAAGATCGCTGGGTCAAATATTTCGAAATCTGTAAGATTTAGAAAGCTGCCGTCTTCTACAATCTTGTTCAGAAGTGTAAAACCATACTGTCGCAGATCATATTATTTCGGAACCCGTCCGCTAGGCGGCGCTAGTGTATATGGGAATACTTGTTGGGTCAAATATTTCGGAATACGAAAGATTTAGAAAGCTGTCGTCTTCTACAATTTTGTTCAGGAGGCCAAAACCATACTGTCGCAGATCATATTATTTCTGAACTCGTCCGCTTGGCGGCGCTAGTGTATATGAGAAAGATCGCTGGGTCAAATATTTCGGAATCCGTAAGACTTAGAAAGCTGTCGTCTTTTACAATTTTGTTCAGGAGGCCAAAACCATACTGTCGCTGATTATATTATTTCGGAGCTCGTCCGCTTGGCGGCGCTAGTGTATATGAGAAAGATCGCTGGGCCAAATATTTCGAAATCTGTAAGATTTAGAAAGCTGCCGTCTTCTACAATCTTGTTCAGGAGGCCAAAACCATACTGTCGCAGATCATATTATTTCTGAACTCGTCCGCTTGGCGGCGCTAGTGTATATGAGAAAGATCGCTGGGTCAAATATTTCGGAATCCGTAAGACTTAGAAAGCTGTCGTCTTTTACAATTTTGTTCAGGAGGCCAAAACCATACTGTCGCTGATTATATTATTTCGGAGCTCGTCCGCTTGGCGGCGCTAGTGTATATGAGAAAGATCGCTGGGTCAAATATTTCGAAATCTGTAAGATTTAGAAAGCTGCCGTCTTCTACAATCTTGTTCAGGAGGCCAAAACCATACTGTCGCAGATCATATTATTTCTGAACTCGTCCGCTTGGCGGCGCTAGTGTATATGAGAAAGATCGCTGGGTCAAATATTTCGGAATCCGTAAGACTTAGAAAGCTGTCGTCTTTTACAATTTTGTTCAGGAGGCCAAAACCATACTGTCGCTGATTATATTATTTCGGAGCTCGTCCGCTTGGCGGCGCTAGTGTATATGAGAAAGATCGCTGGGCCAAATATTTCGAAATCTGTAAGATTTAGAAAGCTGCCGTCTTCTACAATCTTGTTCAGGAGGCCAAAACCACACTGTCGCAGATCATATTATTTCTGAACTCGTCCGCTTGGCGGCGCTAGTGTATATGAGAAAGATCGCTGGGTCAAATATTTCGGAATCCGTAAGACTTAGAAAGCTGTCGTCTTTTACAATTTTGTTCAGGAGGCCAAAACCATACTGTCGCTGATTATATTATTTCGGAGCTCGTCCGCTTGGCGGCGCTAGTGTATATGAGAAAGATCGCTGGGTCAAATATTTCGAAATCTGTAAGATTTAGAAAGCTGCCGTCTTCTACAATCTTGTTCAGGAGGCCAAAACCATACTGTCGCAGATCATATTATTTCTGAACTCGTCCGCTTGGCGGCGCTAGTGTATATGAGAAAGATCGCTGGGTCAAATATTTCGGAATCCGTAAGACTTAGAAAGCTGTCGTCTTTTACAATTTTGTTCAGGAGGCCAAAACCATACTGTCGCAGATCATATTATATCGGAGCCCGTCCGCTAGGCGGCGCTAGTGTATATGGGAATACTCGTTGGGTCAAATATTTCGGAATACGAAAGAATTAGAAAGCTGACGTCTGCTACAATTTTTCTCAGGATGTAAAGTGTAAAACCATACTGTCGCTGATCATATTATTTTGGAACTCGTCAGCTTGGCGGCGTTAGTGTATATGGGAATACTCGATGGGTCAAATATTTCGGAATACGAAAGATTTAGAAAGCTGACGTCTTCTACAATTTTTCTCAGGAGTGTAGAACCATACTGTCGCAGATCATATTATTTTGAAACTCGTCCGCTTGGTGGTGCTAGTGTATATGACAAAGATCTCTGGGTCAAATATTTCGGAATACGAAAGATTTAGAAAGCTGACGTCTTCTACAATTTAGTTCAGGAGGCCAAAACCATACAGTAGCAGATCATATTATTTCGGAACTCGTCCGTTTGGCGGCGCTAGTGTATATGAGAAAGCTCGTTGGGTCAAATTTTTCGGAATCCGAAAGATTTAGAAAGCTGACGTCTTCTACAATTTTGTTCAGGAGTGTAAAACCATACTGTCAAAGATAATATAATTTCGGAACTCTTCCGCTTAGCGGAACTAGTGTATATGGAAATGCCCGTTGGGTCAAATATTTCGGAATCTGTAGGATTTGGAAAGCTGCCATCTTCTACAATCTTGTTCAGGAGTGCAGAACCATACTGTCGCAGATCATATTATTTCGGAACTCGTCCGCTTGGCGGCGCTAGTGTAAATGGGAATACTCGTTGGGTCAAATATTTTGAAATCCGATAGATGTAGAAAGCTGGCGTCTTCTACAATTTTGTTCAGGAGGCTAAAACCACAGACGAACAGACGTAACAGCTTGAACATTTTTCTAAAAATCGATCGCTCAATTCCTCTACCACCACCTTGCGAGCATGTTACACGAAACAATGTTTCGTATGACATTTTCACCAGAAGGCGCTGGGATACAAAGAACAAAGGGATCCGATCGATTCCAGTTTGAGACAGCAGCACGTACGAACGTGTTTTTTGCTCGCGCATTTTTTCCAAGTGGTTTTTCTCGTTCGTTCGCTGTTTACGATTTCGCTTCGTCGCGTTGGCGTTATTTTCTCCCGGACCCGTCATGGGAGACTCGGTGGCCGATTCGGTCGCTGGAAAAGTGCCTAAGCCCACTGCTCTTGGAGGCGCGGGTAAGCCCTCCAAGCAGCTTTTGCAGAGCAACATGTTCTCGCCGTTGCCGCTTGAGGAAGGAGAAGTGCCCGCCCGTGTTTGTGAAGGGCGATCCGCCGGATTTGTGCCCAAAAATTCGCCAGCTGATCGCTAAAGGGCTGAAATGTACTTTTCGGCTCTGCAGCGAGGGCGTGAAAGTGATGCCGGCAAACAAGGACAATCATCAATCCGTCGTGGAGTTCCTCGAGGTCCACAAGTATAAGTACTACACTCATGACCACACCGGCACGAAGCCGCTCAAGGCTTTGCTGCGAGGACTCCACGGAAGGAGAGTCCATGAAGGAGAAAGAGCTCCAAGCAGAGCTTGAAAGTTGCGGACTGAAGCCAGTAGCCGTGCACAAGATCGCTCGTCACGACAAGGCGAGAAGATATCGCTACCAGCTTTACCTGATCCAGGACCTGAAGCTGGTTGGCGTTATAAATTACTCCGTCGTTGACTGGGAGCGATATCGGACAGTGCACCGCGATGTCACGCAATGTACCAACTGCTTCAAATTCGTGCACGGCACCAGGAACTGCCGCATGAAGCCGCGCTGCAACAAGTGTGGCGAACCCCATCCGACTGACGAGTGCGACAAAATGGAGGTGGCCGATCCCAAGTGCGCCAACTGTGGCGATAAACATCGGGCCACCACAAAGGGCTGCCCAAAGCGAGCCAAGTTCCTGGAAATCCGGAAGAAGGCTTCCACCAGGACCATTCCGAAGAAGAACCGTGTTCCTGTAATCAACGAGGTGAACTTTCCAGCCATACCGGCTCGCCGTCGTGCGATTCCAATACTCCCACCGCTACAGCCGCACAAGCGACTGGCAGCGGCAGCTGCATCGGTCCAAGCTCCAGCATCGCTACACGGAGCTAGTATATATGGGAATACTCATTGGGTTTGATATTTTGGGATCCGTGAAACTTAGAAAGTTGAAATTTGCTCAATATGTTCAGTAGGTCAAAACTGGACTAGACCTGTAGCTGCCGGACCACACCACTTCCAGAGGAATTTCTGGATGAATTTCTGGAGAATTCCTGGGTGAGCTTTTGAAGGAATTACTGGATGAAGGACGGAGGAACTTCCGTAGAAATTCCCGGAGGAACTTCCGGAGAAATTCCCGGAGGAACTTCCGGAGGAATTCCTGGAGGAACTTCCGGAGGAATTCCTGGAGGTACTTCCGGAGGAATTCCTGGAGGAACTTCCGGAGGAATTCCTGGAGGAACCTCCGGAGGAATTCCTGGAGTAACCTCCGGAGGAATTCCTGGAGAAACTTCCGGAGGAATTCCTGGACCAACTTCCGGAGGAATTCCTGAAGGAACTTCCGGAAGAATTCCTGGAGGAACTTTCGGAGGAATTCCTGGAGGAACTTCCGGAGGAATTCCTGGAGGAACTTCCGGAGGAATTCCTGGAGGAACTTCCGGAGGAATTCCTAGAGGAACTTCCGGAGGAATTCCTAGAGGAACTTCCGGAGGAATTCCCAGAGGAACTTCCGGAGGAATTCCTGGAGGAACTTCCGGAGGAATTCCTGGAGGAACTTCCGGAGGAATTCCTGGAGGAACTTCCGGAGGAATTCCTGGAGGAACTTCCGGAGGAATTCCTGGAGGAACTTCCGGAGGAATTCCTGGAGGAACTTCCGGAGGAATTCCTGGAGGAACTTCCGGAGGAATTCCTGGAGGAACTTCCGGAGGAATTCCTGGAGGAACTTCCGGAGGAATTCCTGGAGGAACTTCCGGAGGAATTCCTGGAGGAACTTCCGGAGGAATTCCTGGAGGAACTTCCGGAGGAATTCCTGGAGGAACTTCCGGAGGAATTCCTGGAGTAACTTCCGGAGGAATTCCTGGAGTAACTTCCGGAGGAATTCCTGGAGTAACTTCCGGAGGAATTCCTGGAGTAACTTCCGGAGGAATTCCTGGAGTAACTTCCGGAGGAATTCCTGGAGGAACTTCTGGAGGAATTCCTGGAGGAACTTCCGGAGGAATTCCTGGAGGAACTTCCGGAGGAATGCCTGGAGGAACTTCCGGAGGAATTCCTGGAGGAACTTCCGGAGGAATTCCTGGAGGAACTTCCGGAGGAATTCCTGGAGGAACTTCCGGAGGAATTCCTGGAGGAACTTCCGGAGGAATTCCTGGAGGAACTTCCGGAGGAATTCCTGGAGGAACTTCCGGAGGAATTCCCGGAGGACCATCCCGACGAACTCCTGGAGGAACTTCCGGAGGAATTCCTGGAGGAACTTCCGGAGGAATTCCTGGAGGAACTTCCGGAGGAATTCCTGGAGGAACTTCCGGAGGAATTCCTGGAGGAACTTCCGGAGGAATTCCTGGAGGAACTTCCGGAGGAATTCCTGGAGGAACTTCCGGAGGAATTCCTGGAGGAACTTCCGGAGGAATTCCTGGAGGAACTTCCGGAGGAATTCCTGGAGGAAGTTCCGGAGGAATTCCTGGAGGAACTTCCGGAGGAATTCCTGGAGGAACTTCCGAGGAATTCCTGGAGGAACTTCCGGAGGAATTCCTGGAGGAACTTCCGGAGGAATTCCTGGAGGAACTTCCGGAGGAATTCCTGGAGGAACTTCCGGAGGAATTCCTGGAGGAACTTCCGGAGGAATTCCTGGAGGAACTTCCGGAGGAATTCCTGGAGGAACTTCCGGAGGAATTCCTGGAGGAACTTCCGGAGGAATTCCTGGAGGAACTTCCGGAGGAATTCCTGGAGGAACTTCCGGAGGAATTCCTGGAGGAACTTCCGGAGGAATTCCTGGAGGAACTTCCGGAGGAATTCCTGGAGGAACTTCCGGAGGAATTCCTGGAGGAACTTCCGGAGGAATTCCTGGAGGAACTTCCGGAGGGATTCCTGGAGGAACTTCCGGAGGAATTCCTGGAGGAACTTCCGGAGGAGTTCCTGGAGTAACTTCCGGAGGAATCCTGGAGGAACTTCCGGAGGAATTCCTGGAGGAACTTCCGGAGGAATTCCTGGAGGAACTTCCGGAGGAATTCCTGGAGGAACTTCCGGAGGAATTCCTGGAGGAACTTCGGAGGAATTCCTGGAGGAACTTCCGGAGGAATTCCTGGAGGAACTTCCGGAGGAATTCCTGGAGGAACTTCCGAGGAATTCCTGGAGGAACTTCCGGAGGAATTCCTGGAGGAACTTCGGAGGAATTCCTGGAGGAACTTCCGGAGGAATTCCTGGAGGAACTTCCGGAGGAATTCCTGGAGGAACTTCCGGAGGAATTCCTGGAGGAACTTCCGGAGGAATTCCTGGAGGAACTTCCGGAGGAATTCCTGGAGGAACTTCCGGAGGAATTCCTGGAGGAACTTCCGGAGGAATTCCTGGAGGAACTTCCGGAGGAATTCCTGGAGGAACTTCCGGAGGAATTCCTGGAGGAACTTCCGGAGGAATTCCTGGAGGAACTTCCGGAGGAATTCCTGGAGGAACTTCCGGAAGGAATTCCTGGAGGAACTTCCGAAGGAATTCCTGGAGGAACTTCCGGAGGAATTCCTGGAGGAACTTCCGGAGGAATTCCTGGAGGAACTTCCGGAGGAATTCCTGGAGGAACTTCCGGAGGAATTCCTGGAGGAACTTCCGGAGGAATTCCTGGAGGAACTTCGGAGGAATTCCTGGAGGAACTTCCGGAGGAATTCCTGGAGGAACTTCCGGAGGAATTCCTGGAGGAACTTCCGGAGGAATTCCTGGAGGAACTTCCGGAGGAATTCCTGGAGGAACTTCCGGAGGAATTCCTGGAGGAACTTCCGGAGGAATTCCTGGAGGAACTTCCGGAGGAATTCCTGGAGGAACTTCCGGAGGAATTCCTGGAGGAACTTCCGGAGGAATTCCTGGAGGAACTTCCGGAGGAATTCCTGGAGGAACTTCCGGAGGAATTCCTGGAGGAACTTCCGGAGGAATTCCTGGAGGAACTTCCGGAGGAATTCCTGGAGGAACTTCCGGAGGAATTCCTGGAGGAACTTCCGGAGGAATTCCTGGAGGAACTTCCGGAGGAATTCCTGGAGGAACTTCTGGAGGAATTCCTGGAGGAACTTCCGGAGGAATTCCTGGGGGAACTTCCGGAGGAATTCCTGGAAGAACTTCCGGAGGAATTCCTGAAAGAACTTCCGGAAGAATTTCGGAAGGAACTTCTGGAGGAATTCCTGAAGGAACTTTTGGAGGAATTCCTGGAGGGACTTCCGGAGGAATTCCTGGAGGGACTTCCGGAGGAATTCCTGGAGGAACTTTCGGAGGAGTTCCTGGAGGAATTTGCAGAGCAATTCCTGGAGGAACTTCCGGAGGAATTCCTGGAGGAATTTCTGAAGGTACTTCTGGAGGAATTCCTGAAGGAACTTTTGGAGGAATTCCTGGGGGAACTTCCGAAGGAACTCCTCGAGGAACTTCCGGATGAATTCCTGGTGTAAATTTTTTGACAGTTTGCTAGAACATTTAGAAAATTTAAATATCTCTCTATTAGTTAAACTTACTCAGTTATGACTATAAAATCGTTCAGATGGAGTAAAACCAAAGAGCAGAATTTTTTCCCTGAGCGTAAGACAACCTGTGCGACAGTATGGTTTTGACCTCCTGAACAAAATTGTAAAAGACGACAGCTTTTTGAATCTTGCGAATTCCAAAATATTTGACCCAACGAGTATTCTCATATACACTAGCGCCGCCAAGCGGACGAGTTCCGAAATAATATAATCAGCGACAGTATGGTTGTGGCCTCCTGAACAAAATTGTAAAAGACGACAGCTTTCTAAATCTTACGGATTCCGAAATATTTTACTCAACGGGCATTCCCATATACACTAGCGCCGCCAAGCGGACGAGTTCCGAGACAATATGATCCTCGACAGTATGGTTTTACACTCCTGAACAAGATTGTAGAAGACGTCAGCTTTCTAAATCTTACAGATTTCGAAATATTTGACCCAGCGATCTTTCTCATATACACTAGTGCCGCCAAGCGGATGAGTTCCGAAATAATATGATCTGCAACAGTATGGTTTTGGCCTCCTGAACAAAATTGTAAAAGACGACAGCTTTCTAAATCTTACGGATTCCGAAATATTTGACCCAGCGATCTTTCTCATATAAACTAGCGCCGCCAAGCGGACGAGTTCCTAAATAATATGATCTGCGACAGTATTGTTGTGGCCTCCTGAACAAAATTGTAGAAGAAGGAAGCTTTCTAGATTTTATGGATTCCAAAATATTTGACTCAAAGGGCATTCATATATACACTAGCGCCGCCAAGCGGACGAGTTCCGAAATAATATGATCTTCAACAGTATGGTTTAGGCCTCCTGAACAAAATTGTAGAAGACGACAGCTTTCTAAGTCTTACGGATTCCGAAATATTTGACCCAGCGATCTTTCTCATATACACTAGCGCCGCCAAGCGGACAAGTTCCGAAATAATATGATCTTCAACAGTATGGTTTTGGCCTCCTGAACAAAATTGTAGAAGACGACAGCTTTCTAAGTCTTACGGATTCCGAAATATTTGACCCAGCGATCTTTCTCATATACACTAGCGCCGCCAAGCGGACGAGTTCCGAAATAATATGATCTTCAACAGTATGGTTTTGGCCTCCTGAACAAAATTGTAAAAGACGACAGCTTTCTAAGTCTTACGGATTCCGAAATAGTTGACCCAGCGATCTTTCTCATATACACTAGCGCCGCCAAGCGGACGAGTTCCGAAATAATATAATCAGCGACAGTATGGTTGTGGCCTCCTGAACAAAATTGTAAAAGACGACAGCTTTCTAAATCTTACGGATTCCGAAATATTTTACTCAACGGGCATTCCCATATACACTAGCGCCGCCAAGCGGACGAGTTCCGAGACAATATGATCCTCGACAGTATGGTTTTACACTTCTGAACAAGATTGTAGAAGACGGCAGCTTTCTAAATCTTACAGATTTCGAAATATTTGACCCAGCGATCTTTCTCATATACACTAGCGCCGCCAAGCGGACGAGTTCCGAAATAATATAATCAGCGACAGTATGGTTTTGGCCTCCTGAACATAATTGTAGAAGACGGCAACTTTCTAAATCTCACGGATTTCGAAATATCTTACTAATATTAGCATGAACATCAAGCTGGTGAGCACCAACCACGCAATTTGTATGAAAATCATGACTTGCTCCGACGTTTGGAGGTCCACAGAGGTCATTTTTGGTCCGATCGGAGGTCTCAACATCTCAGACAAATCTTGATGGACGGGAAAATTTGTGAGTCCCTAAATTGTTCAAATCGGTTCATTAACGGCTGAGATATAGCGATTTGAAAATAGCGTTCCGACTGTTTGGGAGGCACGGTCGGAGGAGTGTTAATACACTAAGTGTAATTATATCGCACCGTGGTTGAAGAATGCAATTTGCGAAGCGACCAAAGGATCACATGTACCGGTTGAACTCAAATGCCGAACATGACTCATATTCCAAACACTCGCATTCAAATGGCCATTTGAACCTTATTCGTGTAGTTCTTCCCATACGATCTTGAATTTTTTGTATAATCGGTACGAACAAAATTAAGTTTATTTAATTTAAGTATTAAGTACTAAGTAAGTTTTCGGGCTATGAGTCATGTTCAGGATTTGAGTCAAAACGACATGAATTAACAAAATTGTACTTTTATTTATTTCTGCATTCTGCTTCCTGGTGGTGGAAACCTATCTCTTCATGTAAATAACAAACAATCCAAAGTTAATAGCAAACTGAAATGATCTTGCCGTACATTTTTGCCAAAACTTTTAGTTAAACCAAAATATACCTATGATCTATAAAACAAAAATTGTTCGAAAATCTAGTCAAACAATTGCCATTTTGAAAGCTTCGTTTCAGCATTACAAACTTTCAAGAAAACAAATGCGCCATTTTGTTTTGTACATTTACAGCGATAAAAGCTCAAACCAAAAAGAAAAGCCATATTCGTTTAACATCCAAATATATTCGAATTTAGCGAGTATGTGCTGCCATCTATGATGCCAGTGTTAGCATTTTTTTATGTTCAACTTATGATAATAGTCGTTAGTTTAGTGTAGTTACTAGAGAAATTGCCCTAAATGTGTAAGTGTCATCAGCAAAACAAGTAAACGTCAAATTACATCGTAATACAAAGCAAGAGTAAAAACGAATGATTTATGCCGAAATGTTCATCGCTTCACAATAAATTCGCATCCAACTGGGAAAAAGTTGACAAGAGCATGTTAGAGATTATTTTTTTAATAGTTGACTTCTCTCGGTTTCTCTAAATTAAAGTTTTCGATATTAAGAGTACGCAAATGCTGGATGGAAGTTACGCAAAAATGGATCTGCTGACATCCTGGGTCGGCTGGATCTGTGACATCATTATTTTTTGATTTACGCTTCAAATGATTCCATGTAAGTCTTCACTTCTAAACAGGCATAGGACTAATTTGCTAATAACTTTTTCCACAAGTTTTTTACAATAGTGTTACTATATCCTGCAGTAGCCCTTTAACGACCCTATAGCATTTTCTAATAGGTCATTTCTCTAAATGTGATATTGGCGGCTAATCAAATTAATCTGCTAAACGAAAGTTTGGGCAGAAAAATTGGAATTTTTTGGTTCGCGCTTGGTGTGATTTAGCAGAACCCCGACCACATGTTTAATTAAAAAATCCGAATTGTAAATAATTTTTGAAAAAGTTATTACCAAATTAGTAATAGCTATCCCATGACATTTTTTTGAGCCAAATTTGAAATCAAATTTAAATCAAGATTTGCTGTCGAGATGTCATTTATTTTGATTACTTCAGTTGATCTTGTTTTGTATGGATTAAAAACAAATTTTGCTGTCAATGAAATCAACATTATTACTAAGTTTGTTATTATGAGATTCTTAACTTGATATCAAACTGAGTATTCAGATCAGCGGTTCTCAACCTTTTTTTTAAGGTACCCCTTTGAACTTTGTCATTTATTGAAGTAGTCTCTATTGTTTCGCTGTAAATGAAAATAGGCGTAACTCATGAGATATATGAAAAACGCACCTGGAAACTAATGGAACATATGATTCTCCATAAATTTTGCTCAACTTTTAGGTCAATTAAGTTTATGTAACAAGCTTCCTACAAGACTTTGTGACAAAATATGTCCAAACGAAATGGAATTTGGGAGAGGATCGTAGTGTGCTGCGGTTCAACGCAGAAGCATTTTTTTTTCACGCGTCAAAATTTTCCTCCTTCTGCGTCAGCGGAAAAGCAATGTTTCGACTGACGGTTCTGTAGTTCCGCGGAGTGCGTGAATGTTGTGTCCTGAATCAGTTTTATATTTGGGATTGCGAGTTAAAGTTTTTCGCGAGGATGCAGAGAAACGTGATTTTTGTGTCTTAATCAAGGGTGCGCCGTACAAGAGTGCAAATTCCATTTCCGCTCTCATTTGTGGTCGGTTCAAACACCAATCAAATTCAGACGAAGATCAGGTAGCTATCGGAAATGATCGGTGCGTGGTTCAACTGTTTCCTGAGTATGATGTTCCCGCTTGAGCCGCTTGAACGTCCAGTTGAATAGGCCTCTGGAATCCACAACTGGAGGATCATTTTATTATTTGGTGAGCTCATTTCATGCTATTAATGTATAACTAAAACATTCCGCTACATTCACACCAATTTACAAACTAACCTTCACCCGTTTCGTTTCATTTACACCCGCTTTTTTCGTGAAGTGCGTGCAAAATATGTGTGAATCAATACGTATCTAGGTGGAATCAAATCAATCTGTTACACTTCTTTAATCAACACTTTTAATTGAGAAGAAATTTATTTTAAAAAATTACTTACGGGCTCTCAATTGGAAAAAAATAAATAAGGGGGGAAGGGGCATTTAATATATTTTCTTTTCTTTCTCGTTTCAGAGAGCGAACAATGGCGCTTAAACCTAGGCTATTTAGCCAGGGCAAGTTTAATAGCTTTGTCCCATCCCAGGAAAACCATCAATGGAGTGATATAATTTTCTTAGCATGGTCACTCCCAACGTATGTTCAAACTTATTATATCATTTGCTTATGATGATATTCCTAAACTATATCCCCTACCAACCATCCAACTCCTTGACATCTATGAGGGCGTCGGTGAGTCGCTGGCCTCTCGCTAAGTAGATGTCATATCATCATTTCCTCCCTTTTCCTAGTAACGGAGAAGATGGGCGTGGCCAGCAATGGTAGCTTTCATGCTTTATCGTTTTGGACCTCTAATTGGGTTGCTATTAAATCCCAAATAGTAATCCATAAGCAATTGGAGTAAGAAAGTTAAAGAATATACATAACAGCTATCAGTATGCAATCTATGAAATACTCCGTTACAGCGCAACGCAACGCTTCCTACAAGACTTTGTGAGAAAAAATCAGAGCCCATTGGAAGAAGACTTCGGAGCATCTTAAAAGGAGGCTACCTAGCCTCTTGAAAGGAGGCTTCCGAACTTCTAGAAAGTAAGCCTCCGAGCCTCTTGAAAGGAAGTTTTTTGAAAGGAGGATTACTAGCTGATTGGAAGGAGGCTTTCAAGTTGCTTGCGACAAAGCTACTGATCAAGACAGTTGAGTTGGCTAAGCTATTCCTGTTTTGTCTTTCTGACTGAAAGGCATCATCAATTCAGGGTGACCATATGGTGTCCTAAAGGAGGACATGTTCTTTTTTTTTCAATAAAAATTGCTTGTCCTCCTTATTAACTAAACTGTCCTACTTTTTTGATGTTTTGAGAAAAGTGTGTTGTAGAATTTTCTACTAAGAAAAGTTTATCTATTTTCTTCAAAAAGGAACAGTGCTTTTATTTACAGATTACGCTTTCATATCTAATAAGCAAAAGACAGAGGTACTTATTCAGTTTTCGCGTATAAATGTTACAAGAATATAAAAGATAAACATATTTTGGACTGGTGTATAGTTTAGGCGCTTCCTGTGTTGTATATGACTAGTTGATCTGCTTATTTTATTTGAAGATGGTAATGCCTTTCAACGAATGATATTCGTCACAACTTTTCAAAGTTTGTATTATAAAGACTCGTAAGGCTGACAAACTAACTCAACTATTTTTGATTTTCTAAAAAGGCTGGGGATCTTTAATAGATAAGATAGGCTGGTCATCTGGTCCACGGGTTTTGTCACAGTCTAGTTTTTAGTCGCGGGAGTGGAGAGATTTCGACACGAAAAATGAATCATCCCGCTGGCCCCATTTAAAATTACAGAAATTATTTCAGCCCTCAAAACATTTAAAACTTCTTTCTCCAACTTCAGTAAACCCTCTAGATTACTTAAGTTCTTCTTTTTTATTCTGAATAGTTAGGTCTTTTACAGATTTTCTACACATCCCATTACCTAATGATTCCATAGATTTTACAAACTTTGTGGATTTATCATGGGATGCTTGACGTTTTCCGGGACACCTGGCAATGCTGGACAGGTTGGCTAAACCCGGGATTGTCCCGCACAATCAGGGACGTCTGGTCACTTTATTTTAGGAGTGATAAAATCAAGAAAACAGTGGAGAAAGATAAAGTGAAAAATCAAGTGAGTGTGTATGTGTTTGCTCCGAACGTTTGGAGTTAGTATGCTTTCGCTGAAAATACGAATGTTGACCTAGGAAAAAAAAAACAGTTCTCAGCGTTTTTCGAGCAATTACTCAGTAATTGTTAGTTTAGATAGGGGGAATGACGGCTTTGGCAGGTTTTGTTCTATTATTGGCAGGGGGGTTTTTTATGACTGACTATGCTCAAATTTGGCCTAAACATTCTTTGCATATCAAAGAATATTGTGGCTAAATTTCATAAAATTTGGTCGACAAAACAATAATAGAACAAAACCTGCCAAAGCCGTCTTTCCCCCTAAGTGAAAGATTAATATGAAAATGCAATGAATGTGCATAGATGGAGGTAAGTCGCTAAATAGCCCCAAAATATTGAATTATGTTCAAAGCTGTATTAGTATTAGTGCAGATTAGAATAAAATCATCGTCATTATCAGATTGATTACGGTTTATACACTCAGGAAAATCGACACATACTTTATGGTAAAAATCCATGTATTTTGAAATATTCATATCATGCGTCGGCACATACTTATTTGCATACAAATTCACACATGAATACTATGACTCACATGGTTAGTATGTTTGAACACTCATGCAATACATGTGGGCGCATAGAATATATGTGTCGAAAATATGGAATTCATTTCGCTACCCCCATTGCAAAAATCCATGTATGAACTCTCGCTTAACTTTTCAAAAGGTCCTAAGTAACATTTTTTTCATGAATTAATTTGAATACTGCAATCAATAGCTTTCATGTTGTTCTGTTGATTGTGCTATTCAAATTAATTCATGAAAAAAATGTTACTTAGGACCTTTTGAAAAGTTAAGCGAGAACTCATGAATATAATGCGGAGTTTTTTGTGAGTGTAGAGCCTTAATACCAGGAACTAATAACCGGGACGCGACACTAGGATTTTTTCGGTGTTGCGCTTGAAATCTCCACCGATGTGTAGAGTTCTAGGTATACAACTGAAAAGACACTATACAACGCTGTCAGTTATCATCTGTTTTTCGCTTATTTATCGCACCGTGTACAACTGACAGCATCGATATTTTTTTGTTTTTAATGAGATCATGTCAAAATCCAGTGCAGTAAAGTAAATATTTTTCCTTCGCTGAAATGCCGTAAAAGTAAATTAAATTCGTTTAGTTATTAATAATTATTGTTATTATTGAAATTTTATCGTATCATATGGCCATGTGGGGAAATAACTCCTCGGAAAACCTGATTGTTCATGACTCGATTATGGGCATTGAACACAATCATGCCTATACGCAGGTTCGTTCTGTTTACAATAAATTATCCAGATTGTTGAAAAAATAATGATTATCCACTTTCCAGGGATGATTCGACAATCGACTCTGACGGTGGTCCAAACAAGCAGTGCACAGAAGTTATCCACAGTGCATCTGGATTCTTGAAGTTGGAACAAAGGAACAGAACAGCTATGATTCCATCTTCTTTTTCTTCTATGGCTACATTCCAACTGAGACTTGGCCTGCTTGCCAATTTATCTGACGTCGATCGCAGGCCATCCGCTGGAAAAAAAACCTGCCGCTTAATTGTGGCAAAAAGATTCGTCTGAAGTATTTATGTACAAAGAAGCTTTATCCATTCCGCTTGATGTATAGCTGCATGTTTCCAACAAATCAAGCAGTCTATGGAGGAGTCCTACGAAATCTGATGGATCCACCATATTCGCTGCACACCGTACTTTCTTGTACCCGTCGGATCGCTATTTGTACGACGGATGCCACATTTAGTCACTTGACAGCATAGCCAATCTTCAGGTAGCACTGGCTGCTACCAGTATAGAAACATCTACTCCTGTAAATGTCGGCAGCGGTATGAATTATCTACCTGTATATCCATTCACGCCAATAACATGACCGCCGGAAGTGTGAGTGCAAGCGTAACAACTGGGGGCAATACCGCATGTGGAAGTTTTCTAACGGAGGCTAACCACCACACCATAGCGTACGCTGCAGAACCAACTTTCGGCAATAACGGACACGGCCTCGTTCCTCGTCTCAACTTCGACGTCTTTGAAAACCAAAACCATAGAAGCCTTCGGGAACTTCGTTACGCTGGACACTGTCATAGCCGGGACACCAACACGAGTCTAAAATCGAAGTCAAAAGTTGTATCACGGAGGTATGGTACCCACGAATATTCCACCTGCTGCGAATGGTCTCGGCTCTGGAACAGTGTATACGGTATCTGTCCGGAGGTGGAGTTTGAAACAAACACGGGCAATGCGTGTTTCGTTTTAGTACTATTAAAACAGCATTTCGTTGGTCTATGTCAAGCGGAACATCAATGATTTGGCTATAGCTTTGTACGGAAGCCAGATTGCCATTGCATTGTGGAGAACCAGGTGGGTTACAATTCGGTGCAAGAATCGGCGGTGAACATTTGCAGCGTTGGAGTACATGGAACAGGAATGGCAAGAAGATAAGGAAGGGCAATAATGCGGCGCAGTACACGTACAAAATTATCACCTATTTTCATGCACTTGTCCATACTCGATTTGTTCGCAACAAATTGCATTCAATGGCGAAACTTGTTATGAATATACATGAATATGTATTATGGAATATTATTATTATTATTGTCTTTATTTTAGAGGCTTTCAGCCCTAGGCTGGCTCACCTCTTATTATGGAATATATTTACCTATCAGTGCTATTTTTATCTTTCTCATATTTTTTTTTCATATGTAAAACATGTGAAAGGTATCAATAGCGATAAGTGTATTTATTAGGCGTTTTCTTATGTATATTAGTCCAATCAGTTGAATTATTTGCTTTCATAGTATTTATCAACCACTACAAATTGAATGTGATTTGTTTAATTGTATTATAATGGTCACCTGTGGTGCAAAATCACCGGAAAAAGGAACAATTTATGCAAGTAAGAAATGATTTTATGAATGCAAAAATTAACTTCTCGTGAAACCTAAAATGACAGCTCCAGCGTAAACTGTGTTAGTGTAAGTATTACACAAATTATAACATAGTAGTAGAGTGAACATTAAACTGTATTTTTGCACAATGTTATGGTGTGGTAAAAACTGTAAAGTCTGTACAATTGAAATTTTTCGAGTCGATTTTTACACTTACTCCTTTTTTCCACTTCCCCCAGTGTACCTTAAGTCAAATAAGAGAATAAGGACAAATCAGCCAATCAAGACCAATAAGACCACCTAGACAATAAGCCAAATAAGACAAACAAGACAATTGAGACAAATAAGACAAACGGGATTATAAGGACAATTCAGCCAATAAAGACAAATAAAACAAACAAGACAATTAAGCCAAAGAAGACAAATAAGACAAAAACGTGACAAGTAAGACAACCAAGACAATTAAGCCAATGCAATGAAGACAATTAAGTTATTTAACTTAATTAACTCAATTGATTTGGCAAGACAAATAAGGCTACCAAGACAACTCAGCCAAAGCAGACAAACAAGACAATTGAGACAAATAAGACAAACAAGACAATCAAAACAAATAAGCCAAATAAGACAAACGAGACCATTAAGCCAAAGAAGACAATCAAGCCAAATAAGACAAACAAGACAATTAATACAAATAAGACAAACGAGACAATGAGGACAATTCATCCAATGAAGCCAAATAGGACAAATACAACAAACGTGACAATGAGGACAATGTAATCCGGCTCATTACTAAGCGGTAAACAGTTCCACAGATTCCACTTGAAGAAAATAAAAAATAAATCGATGAATTGAAAATGATTGAAAGTATAACAGATTGAAGAGAACTAAGGAAGAAAACTTTAATGTAATTGTATTTTATTGTTGTTTATTGTCAACAGGTGAAATGGTCACCCCAACGAATGTTAGCTTAAAACTAAATAGGGTATATGTCCCATGTCCATCTCAACTCCTATGTTCGTCTCATTTTGCGACCGTCCAACTTGTTTCCAACAAATCAAGCTGTCCACGGAGGAGTCCTACGCAATATGATGGGTCCACCTTAATCGCTGCACACCGCGCTTTCTTGTACCCGTCGGATTGTTATTTGTGCTTATTCTGCGTCCTATAGGTACTATCATAGTACTATCATAATGGTATCGTCATAAACGTCAGCAACCATTTCAATTTTCCGGTCGTACTAAAGCTGGCCTTCTGGAACAACGCCATTTAAACGAAAGTAGCATCATGAAGTCTTTTTTCATCGAAACAGGAATTACTCTACGACGATGTTCAAACAAATTCGGCTCCCTCAACATATTACTAGAACTACGCAACTACCGGACCTGGAAGAGGCACGAAAGCGATGCAGTACGGAGGAGAAATAGCTATATGTATGGTCGAGACGATGACATCGTTGATAATTTATATCATTAATGACCACATTATATTGCCGCGTAACTTTAAGGGTCATGAACATCCCTGGTGAGTGAAACGGACCCTCAGCTAACGCCAAATTGTTGTACAGTCTTTTATCTGAATGTAGACCGCCATGAACATATACTGCCCACCAGGGATGTTATCGATGCAACCAACAAAACTAATCAACTAACCAGCCGACCAACAAATCAAGCAACCAAATATCCAACCACTCAAGCAAGCTACCAATCAACCAAGCAATCAATCAACCATTCAAGCATTGTTATCAAACAACCAACAGACCAAGCAAACAACCAATCAGTTAAGCAACCAACCAACAATCAGCCAATCAATCAACAATGAAGCAACCAACGAACCAACTAACCCAGCAATCAATCATTCAAGCAAGCTACCAATCAATCAAAAACTTAACCAATTAAGCAAGCCATCAACAATCAAGCAATCAATCATTCTACCAACTACCAAATCAAGCAGCAATCAATCAACCAAATAACTAACCAATCAAACGACTAATCATTCAAGCAAGCTACCAATCAAGCAACCAACCAATCAGCCATACAAGCAATCAACAAAACAACTAATCAGCCAGTCAAGCAACTCATCAACTAAATAACCAACCAATCCAGCAACCAACCAATCAAGTAAGCTACCAATCAAACAACCAACTAATCAATCAATCAAGCAACCAACCAATCAGCCAGCAATCAATTAACAAAATAACCAACCATTCAACAGTTCTACCAACTAACGAATCAAGCAGCAACCAACCAACCAATCAACCAAATAACCAACCAAATCAGCATTCTATCAACTAACAAATCAAGCAACCAACCAATAATCATGCAAACAAAAAACTAATCAACCAATAAAGCAACCAACAAAACAACTGCTCAACAGTCGACCAACTAATCAAGCAACCAATTAATCAATCAGTCAAGCAACCTATCAACCAATAATCAAGCAACCAAGCAACTTATCAACTAATCAATCAACCAAGCTACCAATCAGTCAATCAAGCAACCAACAATGCAACATAACAACTATCCAGCCGATCAACCAATCAAGACACCCATCAATAAACCAGTCAAACAACCAATCAACTAAATAACCAACCAATCAAGCAACCAACCAACCAAACAACTAAATAACCAACCAATCAACTATCCAACCAATCAAGCAACCAACCAACCAATCAATTAAATAACCAACCAATCAAACAAGCTACCTATCAACCAACCAACTAATCAACCAATCAATAAACAGTTCTGCCAACTAACAAATCAAGCAGCAACTAACCAAATAACCAACCGATCAATGAACCAACTAATTAACCATTCTATCAACTAACAAATCAAGCAACCAACCAATAATCATGCAAACAAAAAACTAATCAACCAATAAAGCAACCAACAAAACAACTGCTCTACTAACCAGTCGACCAACCAATCAAGCAAGCTACCTATCGACCAACCAACTAATCAACCAAACAAGCAACCAACTAAAAATTAAGCAACCAACCAACTAATCAACCAATCAAGCAACCAACCAATCAATCAACAGTTCTACCAACTAATAAATCAAGCAGCAACCAACCAATCAATCAACTAATCAACCAACCATTCAAGCAACCAACAAAACAACTAATCAGCCGACCAACCATTCAATCAACCAGTAAGGCAACCAATAACCAACCAATTAAGCTACCAACCAACTAATCCAGCAATCAGCCATTCAAGCAAGTTACCAATCAACCAAGCAATCAAGCAACCAACCAAGCAACCAATCAAAACAACATCAACTAACCAGGCGGCCAACCAATCAAGCAGCCAACAAATAATCAAGCAACCAACTAATCAACCAATCAAGCAACCAACAAAACAACATATGAACCAACTAGCCGACCAAACAATCAAGCAACCTGTCAAGCAAACAATGAGCCAAACAATCTGATTGGTTGGTTCGATTGGCGATGCAATCAACCATTCTACCAACTAACAAATCAAGCAGCAACCAATCAAACAGTCAACCAAATAATTAACCAATCAATCAACTAACCAATTAAGCAATCTACCAATCAACCAAGCAATTATTCAACCAATCAACTGATCATGCAATATGCAATCAACAAAACAGTTTATCAAATAATCAGCCGACCAACCAATCACTCAACCAGTCAAGCAACCAACCAATCAATTAATCAACTAACTAATCAAAGCAACCAACCATTCAAGCAAGCTTCCAATTAATTTATTAACCAAGCAACCAATAAAACAACTAATCAACTAACCAGCCGACTAACCAATCAAGCAACCAACCAACAATGAAGTAAAAGTAACTAACCAACAATCAAGCAACCAACCAATCAACCATACTACCAACTAACAAATCAGCAACCAACCAAATAATCAACAACCGATCAAGCAACCAATCATTCAAGCAAGCTACCAATCAACCAAGCAAACAAGCAACCAACCAACTAATCAACCAATGTAACCAACCAATCAAGCAACCAACCAATAACCAATCAAACAACCAATGAACTAAATAACCAACCAATCAACTAACCAACCAATCCAGCAACTAATCAATCAAGCAAGCTATCAATCAATTTATTATCCAAGCAACGAACAAAACAACCAATCAACTAACCAGCCGACTAACCAATCAATCAACCTGTCAAGCAACCAACCAATCAACCATACTACCAACTAACAAATCAAGTAGCAACCAACCAAATAATCAACCAAGCAATCAAGCAACTAATCAACCAATCTAGCAACCAACCAACTAATTAACCAATCAACAAAACAACTTATCAATTAACCAGCCGACCAACCAATCAACTGAATAACCACAACCAATCAATCAACCAGTAAAGCAACCAATCAACCAAATAAACAACCAATCAAGCAAGCTATCAATCAACCAACCAACTAATCAACCATTCAAGCAACCAACAAAACAACTAATCAAATAACCAATCAATCAATTAAGCAACTAATCTAACCAACTAACCAACTAACAAATCAAGCAACCAGTCAACCAATCATTCAACCATTCAAGCAACCTACCATACCAATCAATCAATCAAGCAACTTAGCAACCAATTAGGCAATAAACCAATGATTAATTTGTCGAGCTGAGTCGATTGATGTGTAACAATATGGATCTTCGGGCCTCCCAACAAAAGTTCGTTTTGAAGTGATCTTAAAATATGTATTTGTAATTATTACGGTAATTTATTACATATTACGGTAGTGTAGGCAGCAACGGAGTGCGATGTAAGTTTTTGGTTGGTGAGGCGAGTAGCTTTAAAGGGCTCACTGGAACATCCACTTTGAATCGTTCCAACACTCTCAAATTACGGCCAGTGGTGATCGGACTCGGGGTTACCGGTGGCCTAAAATTGTCCTCTTAGCGAACCTTCTCAAGGTGGTCCAACTTGTGGAACCAATTCTGCAGCTTAAGGGACGTCTTGTACTTGGCTAGTCGTGCGCTCCTGCTCAGCTTGCTTTGGGTTTCGTCTAAAATTAGTTTGCTGAATGCTGACGACGATGCTTGCCTTGCTTCTTTGCTGGTGTGTAGGCTTGCATGATCGGGTTTCGCACGCCTCGCTCGCTGTTTCCCATCTTCAAAAAATTAAACTTACTTTGGTTGGTCTTTACATCAACTTTGACGACGCCGATCCATTTGATAGACCGGGAAACTCGGGTCATCTTCTTATCCGGAGTTCCAGCGGAACCCGATTCATCAGCGGTGGCATTCTTGTTCCGAGTAATCGCACTGAACTCATCCGCCGCAACACGCTTTCTTGTGTTGAAATACGCAGCAACCGTCTGCACATTTTCGCTTTTTAAAATCCACTAAACAAACTGCCACACAATTTGAAGGCAAAAGAAATTAATATGGAAGTCTTTATCGGAATATTTTTAATGGACTGAAAACAGAGGAAAACGAAAATAAAATAAAACCCATTTCGGGTTGTGGTTAGAGTTCTGTCAAAACTCACAGCAAATAAGTCTACACTTACCAAAACACTTTCAAATAAAATTACCGAAATGTGAGTAAAATACACTAGCGCCTCTGGCGGTGCTGGTCTCGTCAGCTCTTCTGGGTTGCATGAATTTTTAATCGGTTCTTCGGGACACTCACGTCCCGGTTTTTAGTTCCTGCTTAATACTAGTTAACCCGGCAGATGTTGTCTTGCATAGTAGGCGAAAATGCACGTTGTGCATTGCCCTTGCGAAATTTCCATACGGACCCTAATTTTCATTTTTCACGGTTTACTCAACTTTACTCGTAATTTTTGCATAAGCACCGAGCATTTTGAGCCCGTCGAGCTCGGTGGTCTAGTGGCTACCGCTTCTGTCTTATAAGGAGGAGGTCGCGGGTTCAATTCCAGACTCGTTAAGTTATGCTACGAATTTGTGCGAATTGCTCGATGCTAATGCTAAGGAAATATATGAACCCGTCGGAAACTTCTGAAGGAATGAAGAAAATCCATCCGATCGTTTTCGTGTTATGCGGATACGAACACAGACCAATTCATTTTTATATGTACATATTGATTAAAGCGACATTGTTTTCAAGGATGATTGTTTTTGAATTATATTTAATGTAGCGACTTTATTGTTGACACGTTCTTAACCCCACGGTAATAGGTCATGTCACGGTATTTTAATGAAATTTCTGTACGACAACAAAAATATTTATTACATTCCTATATACTGTCGTTATATAAAAAAGTGACGATTACAACGTATATTTTACAACAACGCCAGTTTACAACATATTTTTATTTTTATCGTTAACATTACGTTACTTTGTCAGATTACGGCAGTACACAGTACACTACTGCCCTCCCACACATAAGTCTAACAAAATCATAGAAATTCAAGCAAACATGATACAATTATGGCTTAAAGGCTCCCCCAAACCTAAGCGATTTCATCGCCGCGACGGCGACAACTAGTCGCCGCGATTCTATCGTTGGGTCGCTGCAGGCAATACTCTATTTACGCTTCCATACCAACGGCGACAGAATCGCTGTCGCCAAGCGATAGAATCGCGTCGCGACTGTCGTGTCGCGAGTGTTTGGGGGAACCTTAAAAGGGGTTATTATGTCTTCATGACGCCAACAAATATCAATACGAATATGACTTACCATAACTGCTAGACTATATCCATAAAATATACCAATTTTTTAAAGATAACGCCTTTTTTTCAATTAGTTAATCCTATTACGTTTGTTACCATTATCTGTCAACCATTATAAGGATTCCATCATCTCTACTTTTCTGAGAACCGATATTGTTATGCATCATGAATATATGGGATACTTTTCCTAATTGATGATTTCGTCTCTCCTATACCACAGATAACAGATATTGAGGCTGGCATCCGAAACGTGTGTAAACATCGGCAACCGTTAATTCAAATGTATATTAAATTAGGACTGCGTTTAGCAATCGATTGGAGATGGCGCAAGGATCATTGTTATTGAAAACGCAGCCCGAATGCGGCTGTCAAATCCATTGACTGCGTTCGACGGTTGTTAATCAGCTGCGTCCATATGTACTGCCGCAATCAGTTGAGTAGATGGCAGTAGTGGGCCAACGTATATCAATTCAAAAGTTTACACAGGATTTTCAATAAAATTTGTTCTAGCTTAAATATCTGTTATCTGTGCCTATACCATATCTATAATTTATTGTGAGCAACTGGAATGAAATAATTTCTATGTAAAGTATCGAGTATCGAGCTACAATGCATTTTTCTCCGTTCGCTGTTTACACGAATTGAGCAGATCGGTACGGAACCATAGGTCTATGGGTGAGCAGAGCACTCACGTTCGGGTTTGTTCACAGGGGGCGGTGGCATCGGGCTGCTCCCACTCCACAACTAACCCACGCGACAACCTTTTTTCACGGATTTTCCTTCTTTGGCTCGCTTGGGTTGTTCCTTCTCCACCGGTGGGTTGTTATAATGGACTGCCTTTTCTTCTTGAAGGATACCATCCGTCAACAATAACATAGTAGTAAATAATAATACTATTCCTTGCGGGGAACGACCACAGGTGACGGCACAGAAAGCAGCTTTTAATCATGTGTATGGTGGGCTAATAATGAAAACTGTTTTACAGTACTCCGCAAATCTATGGAAACAACAAACATAGATTTAAGTGTAACGGATTTCATTTTCAACATCAAGCATCCACGCTAGTAGAGTATTCTTCTTGAAAAATACAAATGGGGTTACCAATCAGAAGCAAAATAATTCCTAAAATAGATATTACACTAGATTGCGCCCAAAGATGAAACCAAAAATTACCAGAAGTCTGGGGTCTCTATGAAAGAATTTCCTAAAAAAATGGGGCGTGACTTCACAATTCAAAACCAAAGTTTTAATGGAGAATAAGAAATTCACTTCAAATGAAATATCAACATATCTTATCAACATCAATATTGCATTTCTCAATTGAAATGAATTGCTTGACTTCCGGGCATTAACCACACACGGAAGAAATAGTGAGTTCAATTCACCCAATGGGTCGAAGTAGTTTGCCTCCCATGTTAAAAAAGTACCCAACGGAAAATTTATTTATCCAACTGGAAGTTTATTTCACTCAATTTCGACCTCAGGTAATAAAACTCAAAATTGGCTTCCCGTATTGAACTGGCGTCGTTGGATTGTTTTGCTCTTTTGTTTTTAACAACAGAAGAAAGAGTGGATGAAAGAGAAGAGAAAAAATAACTCAAAAGTAAGTTTAAAGAAACTCAACGCTAGGTACATTTTTTTATTCCGTGCAAGGTAAGAGTTTGCTGGTTGACTTCTTCTTCTTTTTCGATGCTCTACGTTCATTTTCATTTATTCAGACTAAGGCCGAAGTGGCCTGAGCGGTATATAAGAGTCTTCTCCATTCGGCTCGGTCCATGGCTACACGTCGCCAACCACGCAGTCTACGGAAGGTCCGCAAGTCATCTTCCACCTGATCGATCCACCTTGCCCGCTGCGCACCTCGCCTTCTTGTGCCCGACGGATCGTTGACGAGAACCATTTTCACCGGATTACTGTCCGACATTCTGGTTACGTGCCCGGCCCACCGCAGTCGTCCGATTTTCGCGGTGTTAACGATGGATGGTTCTCCCAACAGCTGATGCAACTCGTGGTTCATTCGCCTCCTCCACGAACCGTCCGCCATCTGCACCCCACCATAGATGGTACGCAGCACTTTCCTTTCGAAAACTCCTAGTGCGCGTTGGTCCTCCACGAGAATTGCCCAGGTCTCGTGTCCGTAGAGGACTACCGGTTTAATGAGCGTTTTGTAGATTGTCAGTTTGGTACGGCGGCGAACTCTATTCGATCAAAGCGTCTTGCGGAGTCCAAAGTATATACGATTTCCAGCCACCATGCGTCTCCGAATTTCTCTGCTGGTATCATTTTCGGCAGTCACCAGTGAGCCCAAGTACACGAATTCTTTTACCATCTCGATTTCGTCACCTTCTTCTTCTTCTTCTTCTTATTGGCATTACATCCCCACACTGGGACAGAGCCGCCTCACAGCTTAGTGTTCATTAAGCACTTCCACAGTTATTAACTGCGAGGTTTCTAAGCCAGGTTACCATTTTTGCATTCGTATATCATGAGGCTAACACGATGATACTTTTATGCCCAGGGAAGTCGAGACAATTTCCAATCCGAAAATTACCTAGACCGGCACCGGGAATCGAACCCAGCCACCCTCAGCATGGTCTTGTTTTGTAGCCGCGCGTCTTACCGCACGGCTAAGGAGGGCCCCAAGCCCGTCACCACCGATGCAAAATCGCGGTGGGTGGCTCACATTGTCTCTTGGACCTCTTCCTATCATGTACTTCGTCTTCGACGTGTTGATGACTAGTGCGATCCGCTTGGCTTCCCCCTTCAGTCTGATGTAGGCTTCCTCCATCTTCTCAAAGTTACGTGCCATAATATCTATGTCGTCGGCGAAGCCAAATAGTTGGACGGACTTATTGAAAATTGTACCACTCGTGTTAATCCCTGCTCTACGTATTATCCCTTTCAAAGCGATGTTGAATATCAAACATGAAAGACCATCACCTTGCCGCAACCCTCTGCGGGTTTCGAAGGGACTCGAGAATGCCCCTGAAACTCGAACTACGCACATCACCCGATCCATCGTCACTTTGATCAACCGTGTCAGTTTATCCGAAAATCCGTGTTCGTGCATTAGCTGCCATAGCTGGTCCCGATCGATTGTATCATATGCGGCTTTGAAGTCGATCAATAGATGATGTGTGGGCACGTTGTATTCGCGGCATTTCTGCAGTACTTGGCGAATGGCGAACACCTGGTCCGTGGTGGAGCGTTCGCCCATAAAAACCCGCCTGGTACTCCCTTGCAGTTGGTGCTAGTCGACGGCATAAAATTTGGGAGAGTTCCTTGTAGGCGGCGTTCAGCAATGTGATTGCGCGGTAGTTGCTACAATCCAGCTTAGGGGTCGTTCAACAAAGATGTCACAGGTTTCAGGGGGGGAGGGGGTCTAAGATTTTGTGACACTACATGTATTAGGTATACAAAAAAGCGTGACAGAGGGGGGGTCTAGAAATCTCAAAAAATAGTGGATGTCATATTTGAATCGTCCCTTATCGCCCTTTTTGTAGATGGGACAAATGACACCTTCCTTTTACATTCCAACTCTACATTCCAACTGAAACTTGGCCTGCTTTTCATTAGAATTTCCATTAGCATTCCATGTTCCATTAGCATTTCCACAATTATTAATTGAAATATTTTCCATAATATTCTCTGATTGGCAGAAGTTACGGTATTCTTGAACGGTACGTATTTCAATTTCGTTGATTTTTTTCTTTTCATACATATGAAGTATAAATGTTTGGTAACCCCCCCGATATGAGCATTTGAAAGTCGACCGAACAAGGAGTATCGGTTCACTGGGTACTTTTGCTTCCGTCCGCCTCTGGCAAGCACATTGCATTTTTCAAATTCAACAACCCTATTCCAATTATTTTTACATTCTATCAACTTGCTAGCGCTATTGCTTATGCGCCATTTCGAAGGCCGATCACCCTCGTACTACGTACATACCGCGAACGTCTACGTCCAATCATTGAAATCGGCTCCGTTCATTCCCATATGTGTCGCTCCCTTAGCCCTCAGGCATTACTTGCTCCATAAGCCATCCTCAACGGAACAAATGCAAAAAAGGTTGAAAGTAAAAGGAAAATAAACTGGAAGCGCAACCACGGTGTCTTTGATTAAGAAGATTAATATGAAAAATATCGCTGCTACAGCTTCTTCACGAACCTAAAGGCCTATTTACTTGACACCGGGTTTCCCAGAAAACTGAATATGCACAAGAAATTCAACTTACTATTTTATCTCTGGACCTCCACAACACTTGTGACATGGAAGGAGCTAAAATAAGATCTTATTTAACACACGGGTGTTACAACTCAATGATGACTTAAAAAAAAAAAAAAATTCTCGTATAAAAACACTGTTGCGACGGAAGGATCCAGGGTGGAACCCACGTGACAACCGCGAGAGGATATGCGGCCTTGCTTTTGGAATTTAGTGCAGAAATACCATCGACTTTTCTTCTCCTTTTTATCCCAGCCCTAGTCATCATTTGAAAATTTCGATGGAACAGCCCCAATACGCGGTCGGTTACCTCTTGCGAAGGGCTATAGGTATGGAAATGTGAATCGAGCCGGAATTGTACCTTACATGGACACGGTGCGGTTGCTTCGAGAGGGGGTGTGGAAAATGCTGTGGGTAAAAGGGACACAATTTTTTGGTCTCCTCTGGAATTACTTTGGAAAAGATTATGTGCTTATATTTATTTTTTCTGTCAACGTCGTTGTGACGGTGGACCAGTGCTAGCGCTTGAGATCCGATCCTACTGGAACTTTTTCTTTCAACGGAAGATATTGATGCTCGACAGACCAAACACGATTTGAGATATTCCGTCGACTAAATTGTAGTTTGAAGAATAACTCATACACTTGAAGGCATAGGACAGATTAATTGTTAGGAACCCTTTCTTGCTATTTCATAAATTACATACACAGCCATTTAAAAATGGTATGCCCAGCTTTGATGCTGATTACAATTATTTTGAAACGCGTCTAGTCTCGAGACATTGGAAAAACCCAACTTAATTCACCGAAGTGTGGTACTGCCTTTCTCGCATTTAGCCAAGACACCAGCCTTATATGGCGCTTATATAGTTCGATTCCATTTTCTTAATAACGCAATGGTGGATCGTTATCAAATTCAATAGTGATCAACAAGGCTTTGTCCCCTGTCGAATGCAACTTGTTGCGAGAAAATCGGTTAAGAATTACTATATGAAAAAGTGGCTAATGTTTTTCGGTTTTCGTGTCCACACACACGGACACATACCGTCGTGCGGGGCTTCTTTTGATTCCGGGGGCTACTTTGGATTTTTGATTTTTTGAAAAAAATAAACGGAAAAAATATCAAATTTGAAACAGAAAGTTACCATCCAACCATCAACAAGACACCCGATTGGTGATAATGACAATTTTATAGTAATTTTCGTTATAATTCTTGTTTTAAAATGTCCAAAGTAGCCCCTGATTTATCAAAAGAAGCCCCGCACGACGGTACACGCGAACAGACAGACATTTGTTCAGCTCGACGAGCTGAGTCGATTGATATATAACATAATGGGTCTCCGAGACTTCTATAAAAAGTTTGATTTTGGAGTGAAATAATAGCCTTTCGGTACAACTTTGTTGTACGAGAAAGGCAAAAAGGATTACCAGAAAGCCAAAGGTTTTTATATCAATATTTAACTCAGAAAAATTATTTAAACTCTTTTAGTGGAATGTCCTCAACTATCTAAGACGTTGTGTTATCTTTACAGATATGTATTTCGACCTCAACTGTGAGGCTGTCTTCAGTGTCTCGTACTTGAGTCGAATTCGAGTGGAGTCGTAGTGGAATCAAATGGAAAGTACTAAACTCGTCTTAGACAGTTGAATATTTAACTGTTGGCTTGGAGTTCGAATACAAAAAAATAAACAAAATATTTCACAGTGAAACTGCCTTCGTCAGTCAAGGCACCAACTGTTTTGATTCAAACCACGAAGGAAGACAAAATGTGGCTGACTAGATTTGCTTTTCTTTCAGCGTTCAAGTGAATTTTTCATCAGCACTGAAATTCATCAGCACTGGTCCTTGTGGATCGACTGCGATTGACACCGAAACGGATACAACGCAATCATCTGCAAGCTATGTTAACTCTCTACAACCGCTCAAAATCACTATTTTGCTTTTGACGTAGGACTACGTCTGTGTTTTCTATATTGGGGTACACTTTACGATTGCGAAAATCGGGGACCGTCACGAAAATATGATAGACTTTAAACTTTAATATCTAAGCCGTTTCTCGATGGATTTTCAATTTTTTTGGACTATTCGATCAAGGATGAGTCAACGCTTCTTTGTATTTATTTGAAAATACTGATTTTTAACTATTTATTATCGATAATTGATAAAAAGTTTAGAAATAGGTAAACTAACCAATCACGTACATGCATCACTAGCACAGACATCAAAAATCAATCACTTGCGGGTTTGGATCTAATCCTCAGTTTGAATAAGATTTTATAAGAGAGCAGACGCATCAAAGCGATCGCAGCGGAGAGAACACAGCATCATGGAGGCGCTAATAACATTTTCAAAGAAAATCCATCGCATTGGTGGTGATGCTCGATGTGTTGCTGCAGGTAATTCAACCTCAACGAACCAGAATTTCATATGAAGAAAAGGTTGACCATAAAAATAGCACTGTGGCGATCCCGCATCGCCAGTGCCGATGCTGAAAATTTATTACAAATTGTGGAGTCAGTTAGTTGGAATTGAACATTGGGAAAAGAAAATTGGTTCTTCTCAGGACCAACATTTTATGAAAAGAAAGAGTTAATTGCGAAAATGGACTGTTTCGGTGGCATCGGGTTTGGCGTGGTAGTTTGGTTGCTGTTAGTGATTCCATCCATTAAAATTCACAACATCATCTCCCTCCGACGCGCTATCAAATTTGCTATTTACGATTGAGTTTAGCACTTTGAAGAGAGTTTATTTCGGATAGTCGGATCAACCTTCTTTTGTATAAAACCAATGGAGACGCCACCTCAGTGGAAACTATCTACAGCAACCACCCATCGGTGCACGTCGCTCGGACAGACAGATGCCGAAAGATAATGTTTTGTAATATGAATAAACTTCGTCTTGAGTCAAATTTCTGTTGTCATTCCTCGCAACAATACGCATCTTAGATAAACAACATCTCATAACCAAATTCAGAATCTTGCGAGCCATTTTGATCGGGATTCCACAGAGAGCGGTTCGACATTCGATGTAGCGGAGCGGACACAGCAGCACGAACTGGGTGGCAGTGTGGTAATGCTGCAAATTTCTTTCAACCATTGGAGGCTTAAGCCCCAAACGCAATACAACGGAACGGCGACGGAAACGGAAAATTTGACAGTTAGCCCATATATTTTCTGTCAAATTTGCCGTTTCCGTCGCCGTTCCGTTGTATTGCGTTTGGGGCTTTAGCGAAAAATCATCAAGTGGCGGTCGGACAGTTGCAACGCAAGATGTCGACAAGCGATTGGATGCAGTTAGTTATTGGAATGGGAATTGGGAAAAGAAAATTGGTTCTTCTCAGTACCAATTTATGGAAAGAAAGAGTTAATTGCGAAAATGGACTGTTTTGGTGGCATCGGGTTTGACGTTGTAGCTTGGTTGCTGTTAGTGATCCCATCCATTAAAATTCACTACATCATCTCCCTCCGACGCGCTATCAAATTCGCTATTTACGATTGATCTCATAACCCAATTCAGAATCTTGCGAGAAAATTTCATAGGATTCTTAGAATTTGTCATTCTCCGAACGGTCCGTTGTCTGCGGAATCCCGATCGAAATGGCTCGCGCGCGCCGAAAAGCAGCTTTCTTATATCTAATGAAGTAATTCCATTAGCCCCGCCCCTTCATTAATCGTTATGAGTGCACATTATATTTACACCCATATCAGCTCACAAAGAGGCGGGGCTTGCGGGTTTAATTTATTAAATACAAGAAAGCTGCTGTTCGGCGCGCGCGAGCCATTTTGATCAGGATTCCACAGAGAGCGGCTCTACATTCGATGCAGCGGAGCGGACAAAGCAGCACGAAGTGGGTTGGGTGGTAGTGTGGCAATGCTGCAAATTTATTTCAACCTTTGGAGGCTTAGCGAAAAATCATCAAGTGGCGGTCGGACAGTTGCAACGCAAGGTGTCGACAAGCGATTGGATGCAGTTAGTTATTGGAATGGGAATTGGGAAAAGTAGCTTGGTTGCTGTTAGTGATCCCATCCATTCAAATTTACTGCATTATCTTCCTCCGACGTGTTATCAAATTCGCTATTTACGATTGAGTTTTGTACTTTGAAGAAAGATTATTTCGGATAGTCGGATCAACCTTCTTTTGTATGAAGACCTTTTTGGAGGACACCATCCCCAAATATAGCCGAAATAAAGGAGAAATAAGCAGAAGTGGCGTGAAACCAAACGCAAATATATTTATTTGCAACGTTTGGTTTTCGCCCGCGATGTATGCGTACGTGGCAAAGAAAGGATTGTGATGTCCCCGACTGAAAGCCAGTCGAGTGGCTTCAGCGGCCGATGAGTCATGTTAATTCCACGGTTAGAGACTCAAATTCCATCCAACTGGGAACAACTATTTGACTTCTGGATTCAGTTGGCCTCCGAGCAGTTTGCTCAATGTTAATAAAACGACACACATTATTATGGCTAATACCATCAATTTCGAATAGCTACGTAGTCCTACGTCACCTTTGCGTACAACCCGATTGGGCTCCACCTTTGAGTTTTTAACATCGATCTAAACATGGTTTCGGCATTACCATTTATTAATCCGCGATTTTATCAATTTTGCAGTTTGATTTTTAAGAATTTTGTTTTTCAAGTTTTTCATCCAAATACTTTTTTGAATTTAGAAATCTTTTTTGATGTTTCAACATATTTAGAGTTTGAAAATTCCTTTTCAATGATGACTTTTTGAAATTTTTCAAAATTTCAGGGTTCATTTTTTATTTTCCGTGTAACGAGTTGGATTTATATTTTAGAATCTAACATTCATCACTTTAACCTTCTATTGAATAAGGTTAGTTGTATAAAAATACTAAACTACAAATATTTCATTCTTCAAAAGTATACCAGCGAAAACACGGAAAAACAAAATATTACTCAATTATTAATGTTTTTTTTATAGTGTAGACCTTTGAAAATTTGTTTAAACCACTTTTAAACATGCATTGAAATTTATATTATTGATCAACATCAAAAAGTTTCCGGAGTCTGATCAATTAAAAATTACAAAAAAAAATCAAAATACCCCGTCAAAAGGCGGTCTTGGGCATTAGAGGGTTAGCAAGCAATTTAGTATGAGGCTTTCATCCATCTGACGTAATAGATGTGGCTCGTGAGGTCGATAGAAGGAGATTGATACGTCCTTCAAAATTAAAACTTTGATCGACAAAATGATCACTACCATGGGGATCTTGAACTACCTTCCAATCCAAGTACAGTTGGAAGCATTTGGGTGTCATAGATGCGGGTTCAAAAACTATACATTTCGTATATAAAAGTAAATGAGTATAAAACAAATGTTCAAATATATTTTGAATAACAAATCACATAGCGGACTATAGGTTGAGATTCTGACGAGAATGATCCCGTGATAAAATTTACAAATGGTTTAATCTTTGTAGTTATCAACTACAACAAAGAACAGTTACGCGTGTAGCTGGATGACCAAGGAGTGGACGAAGTTCACCGCATCTACAAAAAGTTGGCGCTTCAATGATTAGATGTGGATGTATTTCGTGCTAACTATTAACATTTAAAATAACATCTAATTTTCGAATTACAATTGAAAGCATGTGGAACCCATTTTTCCATTCAGCTCATATCGACATTGGCCTTATGAAACAACTGTGTCAGCGTCATGCTTCTTTGGGCACTCTCCATAGGCTTTATCAAGATATTCATAAAATCTGTCCTTCACGTCGTCGGATTTATCGTTTGTCGGTGCGTAAACGTTGATTAGGCTGTAATTGAGGAATTTTGCCCCGTATCCTCAACACACAGATTCGTTCGCTAATTGGTTTCCACCGCATCACTCGCTTCATCTGCTTGCCCATCACTACGAAACCAACTCCATGCTCTGCTTTTTCACCGCCGCTGTGATAGATGTTATACTTGAATGCAGTATTGGTCGTGGGGTCCACGGCTCGGAATTCACGTTCTCCGGATCTAGGCCATCGGACTTCTTGAATAGCAGCCACGTTCACTCCAACCTTCCGCAGTTCACGAGCCAGAAGACTCACTCGTCCAGGTTCATTTAGGGTCCTGACATTCCAGGTACCGAGTTTCCAATCATAGTCCTTATTTCGTTGCCGGGTCGGTTGCCAAAAATAACGTTCTCTTTTTCTTCTATCTCCATTTTTCGTGGTATTTGAGAGGCTTCAGTAAGCTACCTTACCGGGGTCGCGTTACCTACATCGCGATGATGGGGCTGCCACCTTAGGTATAGCTGACGCGATACAGCATTTCGTTAATCAGCCGCTGGGTACCAGGCAGACGCTGTTTGAGCCGCACCTCCCTGTGAACAGACGCTCGAGGCGTACCTTCTCACTCTAGCTGATGTCAGAAGGACAACAGTGCCCAGGCTACCAGCTAAGTACACTACCCTTGGCTGGCGGGCTTTTGTCATCGGACGATCCGTGGAAGCATGAGATAGGGACTTGTGGGGACCAGAGCTCTGTTGGGCGCTCCTTCCTTGATGTCAACCAACCATTTTGCAGCCCAACATATTTAGAGTTTGAAAATTCCTTTTCAATGATGGCTTTTTGAAATTTTTCAAAATTTCAGGGTTCATTTTTTATTTTCCGTGTAACGAGTTGGATTTATATTTTAGAGTGTAACATTCATCACTTTAACCTTCTATTGAATAAGGTTAGTTGTATAAAAATACTAAACTACAAATATTTCATTCTTCAAAATTATACCAGCGAAAACACGGAAAAACAAAATATTACTCAATTATCAATGTTTTTTTATAAACGTGTAGAACTTTGAAAATTTGTTTAAACCACTTTTAAACATGCATTGAAATTTATATTATTGATCAACATCAAAAAGTTTCGGAGTCTGATCAATTGAAAATTACAAAAAAAAAATCAAAATACCCCGTCTAATGGCGGTCTTGGGTATTAGAGGGTTAGCAAGCAATTTAGTATGAGGCATTCATTCATGTATCTGACGTAATAGATGTGGCTCGTGAGGTCGATAGAAGGAGATTGATACGTCCTTCAAAATTAAAACTTTGATCGACAAAATGATCACTACCATGGGGATCTTGGACTACCTTCCAATCCAAGTACAGTTGGAAGCATTTGGGTGTCATAGATGCGGGTTCAAAAACTATACATTTCGTATATAAAAGTAAATGAATATAAAACAAATGTTTAGATATATTTTGAATAACAAATCACATAGCGGACTATAAGTTGAGATTCTGACGAGAATGATCCCGTGATAAAATTTACAAATGGGTTAATCTTTGTAGTTATCAACTACAACAAAGAACAGTTCGACATAGTTGTTTCATAAGGGTTGAAGTCGCAAATGTAAACAAATCGAGTTTATGACATAGATCGAACCTCCTGGAAATGTACTATATGTAGCATATTAAAAATAGTACAAAATGTTGTTTTTTTGCTATAAAAACAGAAAAATACAAAAGGGCGATATTACATTTCCGTTGGATTTTTTTGCTTGGTACGATTGCGCCCCGTTTTCTCCATGGCAGCAAAGGGGCTAAACTGTGCTTCATTTTTGCATTATGGCACTTTGTTCTTGCACCAAAAACACATGTGAGCAAAAGGGCTAAACGGTACTTTGAAAACACAACGGGGCGATGCAAACAGGCGATATTGAAAAATGGGTTGACAGCCGGGCATGGAATTGGGCGAAAAGGATGTTGTCAAAAACATTATGGCGCATTTCTGAAGGGCGCAAGTGTACACTGTTAGAAAAAAGGACGACTAGTTCCCTAGTCCTCCTTAGCCGTGCGGTAAGACGCGCGGCTACAAAGCAAGACCATGCTGAGGGTGGCTGGGTTCGATTCCGGTGCCGGTCTAGGCAATTTTCGATTGGAAATTGTCTCGACTTCCTGGGCATAAAAGTATCATCGTGCTAGCCTCATGATATACGAATGCAAAATGGTAACTTGGCTTAGAAACCTCGCAGTTAATAACTGTGGAAGTGCTCAATGAACACTAAGCTTGAGGCGGCTCTGTCCCAGTGTGGGGATGTAATGCCAATAAGAAGAAGAAGAAGTAGTTCTTTAATCATATTTTCTAATCGAAATCAATCAAAGTAAATTTTATTTATATGGGGCTTCAATGATTAGATGTGGATGTATTTCGTGCTAACTATTAACATTTAAAATAACATCTAATTTTCGAATTACAATTGAAAGCATGTCATTGGAACCCATTTTCTCCATTCGAGCTCATTGCGACATTGGCCTTATGAAACAACTGTGTCGAGTTACGCGTGTAGCTGGATGATCAAGGAGTGGACGAAGTTCACCGCATCTACAAAAAGTTGGCGACGAAAGGATTAATACCCCCTGCTCGTCCTCACCATCCGTGGGACCTCAAGACCGGAATATATCCTCTTCGGTTTCTTGAGGTGCCCAACTAGGCCATACTACCCTTCTCCGATGCAGTGTTTCGGTTGTTGGTCTTTTGGCCACAACAAAGCTCGCTGCAAGGCACAAAACTGCATCTGTGGGAATTGTTCGGGTACCCACCCGATCAACGTGGATAGGAGATGTGATCTACCGAAATTCTGAGGTAGGTTTAACGACAATCACGGTATTTCGAGCCGATCATGCCCCGGCTACCAAGGCGAAAACGACGTACAGAGGATCAAAGTCGACTACGGTTGCACCTACCCGGAGGCCAGAAGAATCCTCCAACAAGATAAGAGAAACGAAGGGTCTTATGTTGAAGCCGCCCAGAGGAACCTTACCCCAGCAGACCAGCCAACACCAGTGGCGGACGACGTTTCCGCCATATTAACAGAGATGCGAACTATACGTAATGAGCTGGAATCTCTCTGCCTCGGGGTACAAATTCTCAGGATCGAGAACGAGCAGTTAAAAAGGGAACGGGACAGCAAAGCTCCTTCTCCACGGAACCACGTTTCCCCGCAAAATACCACGACTCCCGTACCTCCGCCGACGTCCAAGATAACATCTAGCGCCACCTCACCGGAGGCGGCTTCCAACAACGACCCTACCGGAACGACCGGATCGACCCCGACACCGATTGGACGAAGAAATGTCTAGCAAGAAGACCCTGTCCTGATCCCCCTGTAGTCGCTGGAAGTCAATCTTTGTCTTCAGTGGAACATCAACGGCTTCTGGAATAACCTCCACAACCTAGAACTGCTTACGCACGATAACCCGCCGTGGATCATTGCCCTTCAGGAGGTCAATCGGGTTGTACTTGACTTCATGGACCGCTCCCTTGGAGGGAAGTACAAGTGGGCCATCAAGGTAGGATCGAATATCCGGCATTTGGTGGCGATAAGGGTCCTTCGGGATATCCCGATCGATGTACTTCAGCTCGACGAAGACCTTCCAGTTGTCGGAGTCCGTCTCCGAGGTAGTTATAAAGTCAGCGTGGTAAATCTCTACTTACCCTGCGGCCCTCAACCAGGCATCGAAAGAAAGGTAAGCGATATCATCAACAACTCCCCCGCCGCTGTCCTTCTCATGGGGGGATATGAGCGCGTATCATCCAGCCTGGGGTGATAGTAGGTCTGATCCCTGTGGTATCGCTCTTCTCGACTCTTTCGAGGACGCGGACCTAGTAACTCTAACCAACGGTTCGCCCACCTTCTTTAACGGCCACTCGGCCACCGCCTTCGACGTGACCGCAGCCAGTCGGTCCATACTCCCATCTCTTAAAAGGGATGTGCCCACCGACCTTTTCGGGAGCAATCATTATCCGATTTCGGTCACTGTGCACGCTTCGCCCCCAGACATCACCCGGAGGCCAAGATGGCGCTATGATGCCGCCGACTGGGAGGCATATGACCACCACCTTCGACGCAAATTTGAACGAAACACACCCACAACTTTTCCGACTTCGCCAAAACCGTCCTCGATGCCGCCGTTGCCTGCATACCACAAACTAGCACTCGACCAGGACGAAATCCCATGATCAAAAACCTCCCTTCCTGCGCCAAAATCCAGTGGTCGATCAAACCTTTCCGGACGAGTGGCGGAAAAGCATCGTTGTACCCATCCCCAAAAACAACATTTCCTCCCGAGATATCACAAAGTACCGGCCTATTTCACTAACATTTTGTGTCTCCAAGGACGATGAGAGGTTAGTGAATCGTTGTGTGAGGGATAAATTAGAAGCCGATGGTAGGTTCGGCTTCCGCCAACGTTCCGGCGTTGCGACCGGGATACGGCACGGGAACATACTTCGCACACCTGCAAGCAGGTGGATCTAGTTTCCTTGGATATCTCCAAGGCCTTTAATAGGACTTGGACCCCTTACGTCCTCCAGCAGTTGATTTTCCGGCAACCTACTTGCTTTTGTCCGTAATTTCACAGGGCACTCTTTTCATTTCAAATATGGTAATCATAGTTCGAGGAGCTTTCATCATCAGTTCTAGCCGTCACGTTGTTCCTCGTGGCTATGAACGGGGTGTTTCGATCGCTCCCCGCCAAGATATATATCTACGTATATGAAGACGATATTCTGTTTATCGTCGTTGGCGACACGCCCGGTCGTACAAGGATCAAGCCACAATCCGCGGCTAGTGCCGTCCTCCGTTGGGCTAACTCAGTATGTTTTACTATGACAGCCAGCAAATGCGTACGAGAACACGTCTGCAAGTGGAGACATCAACTATCTGGGCCGAGCCATAAATTGGGTGACCAGCACATACCCAACAAAAAAATTGTGAAAGTTCTCGGAGTTTCCATTGACCGGAGCCTCTCGTTCCTCCCGCACTTCCGCGAAGTCAAAGTAAGTTGTCGGACCAGAGTCAACCTGGTTCGGACATTGTCTAAGCCTCATCAAACCAATAACAGGAAGCTCCGGTTAAATATCAGAGAGGCTATCATTGATAGCCGCCTATTCTATGGCCTGGAACTGACCTGTATCGCCCACCGTAACCTCGTCGAAACTCTGACACCGACTTTTAATTCCTACGTTCGTGCCGCCTCAGGATTGTTACCCTCAACACCAGCCGAGTCTTCCTGTACTGAGGCGTGCATCTTTGCTTTTTCGACAACGTGCGCTGGCGGCCATCTGCCGCAAAGCCGCCTCATTCGCCGCAGCCATCTCCGGAAAATATAGGATCCCTCTCCTCACTGAAGGGGACAGGATTCTGCGCACGATGGCCGGCGTTGTTCTCCCCCCAGAGGCTGGCATGGAGCGAGGAGCTAGCACTCCTCAACAGCCACTATAAATAGCTCCACAACTAGCAACTTCCGCAGGGGTGACAATTCAATGGCTCTTAAAAGCTTGGTGGCCGAGCTCCTTAACAGAGATTTCCCCAACCATGAACACAGGTTTACGGATGGGTCGGTTTAGGGCCGTGGAGTCGGCATTGGGGTCACCGTGACCGGCTTCACTGTGTCAAACAGCCTCCCGGATATGTGCACCATCAAGGAAACCCATCCTCGTCCTGTCCGACTCTGCCAGCGTCATTTCCGCGCTCCAGAGCGACGAGCCTAAGCACCCCTGGATCCAAAGCATCTTAGCGAACATGCTCCCGAACACGACCTTCGCTTGGATTCCGGGGCACTGCGAGTGCCTGGAAACATCACGGCAGATATTCTTGCCGAAGACTGATATCAGGGCCAGCGTTTTAGGTCATCAGTCCTGTTGGGTGACGTAAAAACCTGGATAAGGAAAGCTGTACGAGAAAACTGGTAAAAATCCTTGATTGCCACAACTTCCGGATACCTTCGGAAAATTGAGGGGACCACATCGCCAAGGACAGACATATCCAACTACAGAGAACAGACGCGGATGCTCGAACAAAATTCCGGTAAAAACGTGTGTAAAGATTTAAATCGCACCTCAGCGCCGCCAACGCAGGCTGCCCGACATAAAAACTCAATCTCACTAGGTGATGGCGTTGGCATACACTACATAAACAATGTAGTGCTGCCACCTAGGAGCGAGCCTAGGAGCAATTCGGAATGAACACTAGCGCTAAAAAGCAAAACATGGCAAATTTTAACCATATTTATCAGCACACTAGCACCGCGCAACGGGGGCATAACGACATACTTCAAAATGGACAGTACAAACTTTACACAAGCACGCGAATGAAGATGAACGTCTGTTCTCTGTGATCTAACCTCATAGAACAGCAAATCATGTCCCGGCTCAGAACCGGACACACACCGCTCTCGCATAACTTCGACGGGAGCCCTTTTCATACAACCTGCGACGTTTGTGATGTTCGCAACACCGTGGAACATTTTGGGCTTATTCTAAGAGTGGGGTGACGTGAGATTGCTCGAATGACGTGAGAAGAGTCGTATAGCCCCATTTGAATAACATGGTCACTTCACGTGAGAATTGCTAAAGTCGACTCACCTCACGTCACTCGACTCGTAGAATAAGCCCAATTATGTCTGTCGATGCCCCAAATATCAGGTTCTCAGGGATACTTATGGGATATCTACTAGCATCAGGGATGCACTATCCGACAACGCTGCTAGCACCGCCGCCCTCATCTCTTTTTTAAAAGATGGGGGCCTATACAAACTAATTTAACGGCTTCACTGGGACCCCGAGATCAATCTTGGGAGAAAGTTCCCACAACTCGAGGCTTTCGGGCATTCCATGGTTACCCCAATGCTATAAGTCCCCACCCCTCCAGTGACCGGGCAGCCCGGGAACCCCAACCCGGGTTCTGAGTCCCTCGCAACATTAACCTCCGATTTCAATAAGGTCAGCTTGGGGCTTCGCACTCCCCCAAATCCAATACTGTCGCCTTACTCGCATAGCCATTAATTCCCTGGTCTGTTTACTGCTGTAATGTTAGAACAAATATGCTGATTTCAACAATTTCAGTGCTCTAAAGCTGTGTTTCAGCTTTCTGATATTGTTCAATTCATTCTTCGGCGTTCAGTATACTTGTTACTACGGTCGGATATATTGGAACATTTTAGGAATTTCATTTCCATTTCGAATTCGGATGGCCTGAGAGAATAAGAAGCTTGACCGCGACATTAGGGGCTGTCCATAAACCACGTAGACTCTTGAGGGGGAGGGAGGGGTTTCGAAAAAGTCTACGTTAGTCTACGAAGGGGGACGGGGGGATATACCAAAAGTCTACGTAGACTTCTTTATTTTATTTTATTTCAAAACAATTTATGCAGAAGCTATGTGCAAAGCTCACTTGTTCGATTTTTTTAGGATTTTCCCAAAAAAAAATGCAAGACTTTATCGAAATAATCTAATGAATTTCACTAAAATAATAGTCTGAACTACGGCCTAAAACTGTATGGATATTTCTAGGAAATTCTTCTGTGCTGAGCAGGAAAATTCTACGGAGTATTCTATAAAAACTTTCGAGAAAATTTCTAAATTTCCACTTGGATTTTATTGCTATTTTTTTTAAATTTTCGTCGTGACTCTTTATAATTTTCGAAATTTCCGCGAGAAACCCTTCACTGGAGATTTTCTGGGAACTTTTTCTTAATTTCGGAAATTCTTCAGAATTTTCGCGAGGAATTCTTCAGATTTATAAGTAAAATTCTTCGAAATTTCCATGGGAAATTCTTCGTATATTTTAGGGCTTTTTCTTCGGGAGTACTAATGCGAATTCTTTGGAATGATCGATGGAAAATCTTAGGAATTTCCAAAGAAACTGTTGAAAATTTTCACGAGAAATTATTTGAATATCCCACCAAACACTCTTTGAGTTTCCGTATAAAAAATGTTTGCCATTTTTGTAAGAAAGCTTGTGTAATTTTCATGAAAAATTATACGAAATTTTTACGAGAAATTCACCAAAAATTTCAACTGAAAATTCTCTATAATTTCCACCGCAAATTATTGGGAAAAGTCTTTGTAATGGCCATAGGATTTAAAAAAAAATCCTCAGGAAATTGCTCCACGGGAAATATTTCGGAATGTCCATTTAAATTTAAAATTACCTCGGAAAATAATTCTAACTCTTCACGGAAATTTTGAAAATTCTTCGGTTTTATACAAATTTGAACCGGCGTGAAGAATTGTAGGTCAGATGTGTGACAGATTTTAAGCAGTGGCGTGCCGATGCAAAAGTGTTGGCAGCGGTGGTGCACACCTCTAGGAGGAATCGAATTCAACAGCAATTGAATTAATTGACAACAGAAATTAAATTAATTGGTTTGGTTTCAGGAGCAGTGGACAGAGGATTAAATTTGATTTCGATTTTGATTGTCCAATCACATATGATATTTTGTAAAATTTGGAAAAGTCTACGTAGACTTCAAGGGGGTTGGGGAGGGGTTTCAGAAAAGTCTACGAAAGTCTACTAGGGGGGAGGGAGGGGTTTGAAAATGTGAAATTTCAGTCTACGTGGTTTGTGGACAGTCCCTTAGGGGTGAGTCTCCTGCCTCAAACCGTCTAAATTATCTCTGGAGAGCAGCGCACTCAACGTCACCTGGACCTATTTTTATTACTATCAAGGTTTACCTGGATTCTCCGTACTTCCTTTCCTGTAGTTGAATTATTTTAACTTCATTGTCTGTTATGTTACATCATAGTTTCCTCTCGTTGACCACTTTTAGTCATTAACCACTTCTACTCAATTTTTAAAGTGTTAGTATTAAGTTTTAAAATGTGAATATTAAGTTCTTTTGAAATAAAATTTGCCATTGGAAGGTCCCACGGTTGAACCTGAGGATGGCCATCCTGCCCGCCCCCCCTGCCTAGTGCCCCTGCCCTTGGTACTCTCGACGAGTGAAGAACTTACAATTTAAAAATTCACATAAATAAAGGAAAATAAAAATAAAAAATGTTCCACTGCTATGAGGGGAGGATACAACTTTTTTCATATATTTACTTACAATTGTAAAAGAATGAAAAAGTATTAAAACCAAACCCTGGTTGGTATAATAAATGGAGAATTATGATCGTGTCATCATTTGGATGGTCATGAACGATTCGCAACTCCCGCATGGAAGTCGTTGTCGATGTTCTCATCAAATAAGGGAGTAAGCTGTGTTTTTGTATTCTAAACGGAACAGTGGGTCAGACTGCACATAATGCTACGAACATCTCTTTACATTCGAACAGGTTCTGGCCAAGTTTTCAGCGTCAAGTGACTCAATATGCCTTGCTGAAGGCTCGAACTCATTTTGTCCTCATCGTCTTTTGTGGCCGCGTAAGCGCGAGGGGGACTGCAAAAAAAAGGGAACTCAAAAGAGGAAAAAGGGCCGGAAACAAAATAAAAATTAAAAAAGGCGCAGCAGAAACGGTTGAATCTGGTACACTTGATTTGAGTTGTAAAAAAGAGCAATTCAATTATAAATCAACGATATGCTCTGGAAGACGACTTCCTACCACTCAGTACTACTGGTTGGTGAAAGCAGCTGTTGGGGACAAGGAGGGCGAACCGCGTGCAATTTCGAGTGGTCGTCGACGTCTGGTTTTCGGCGTGTAACATGATGACGCCGCCGGTGTGGTGTACTCGAGTTGCCACTCATCAGTGATTATGTTATACCCTTGGTCTCTCTATCTGCACAGAAGCCACATTACACAGTGGTCGCCCTCTAAACAAGAGCGGGAAGAAATCTAAGCTTCTGTAGGCAAGTATTATGAGGATAATTAGAAGCTCTTCTTCTTATTTTTTTTTCAGTTTGGAAATCCATTACACGTGGAAAATAGAACATTATAAACACGATAACATATGCAAACTTAAAAAGAGAAGTTTTATGCAACTTCAGGCAACTGTTCAACATGCTTTTGATGGAATATTACTGCTCGTGCGAGCGCGCGGTGCGTCGCGTTGATTGATAACCACACTGGGTGTGAGCAAAAGATGATGGTCCGGCAAGGGGCCTGAACAGGAGCAACTCATTTTTTCGGTAGCCTGTTGTCGCGAAAGAATTTAACACAGCTCTTGTGAAATGAAAACATACTTGAAGATAATGATATATAAAACAAAATGGGGCTGGGTATATTTATGTAATCTCTTCTCTCAAGATGTGTTATAATGGATTATTTTATGGAGTATATCCAAAACGAGTATTTTTCAGGTTGTTAGATTACACGAAGGAATGAAAAAAAAACTCGAAAATAAGTGTTTTTTTTTTGTCCATGTGAGAGATTATTAGATACACCCAGTGTTGTAAAATGTAATTTGCTTTTATTCGTATAATTATTCGAGAAATTTTTCTGTAAGCTAGATAAATATTAATGAAGGAGATATAGTTTGCAACGCTTAAATGTGCTTATAACTTTGTCTAACAGGACATTGCTATACATTAAGAAAATTATTTTGAGCTTTTTAGTGGAATTTTTTCGGGAATATCTTCAGAAATTCTTTTGGGAAATCTTTGGAAATTTCGTTTGTAAATTCCTTTATTTTTTTAAACCGTTGTTTAAGTGTTTTTTTTTTAATTGAAAATAAGTTTAACACTCAAATACCTTTGGAAATTTCTTCAAAAATTACTCCAAATTAGATTTTTTTCTGGAAGTATTCCTGTATGAATTTTGTATGGTTTATTGAAGGAATTTCCTATAGACCTCCTCGAGGAATTTCTGAAAAAAAATACCACCTGGAGGAACTTCCGACTCAATTCTTGAAGGAATAACCGAAAGAGAACCTGAACAGATTTTCTAACAAAACTTTTAAATGAAGTTCAAAGAGGTGAACCAGTCGAGGGCTGGAAACCTCTATAATAAATTTTGGTTGACTATTATCTGGCTCTTTCAGTCTTATAAAGCAGCTAAAACGTTGTTGCGTCTATCTTCCGACATTTTGGTGTATATTTCACTTTCTTCAGCGATTTAGATGCTACGTTTTGTTGTGTATGTGTGTGTCCTGTATGACAATAGAGCTAATAAACTATAGAGGAAAACTGTCGCTGTCGTCACTGGCGAAACATCTTTTGCTGGCGGGGATAGGATGCTAAATGTCAACAAAGGTAAAATCAGTGCGTTGTTGGGAACAACATGTTTGGGAACGAGAAAGGGAACCTCAGCGACAACCGTCCTCTATAGTTTACTACCTCTATTTGTATGACATAACGTTGTCAATTATCAATGGCGTTCCACTAGGGTTCACACGTCTCATTTTATTTGCACTTCACTGTGGCTTCTGAAATGTTTATTGATGTTGGTCAAGCTATATCCCACCTACACTTTCGATAAAAGCTTCTACGAATTTATCGCCCGCGTCGTATCTATCTGTTTAATTGACAATGTTATGTCATACAGGACACACACATATACAACAAAAAGTAGCCTCTAAATCCCTGAAGAAGGTGAAATATACACCGAAACGTTGGAATATAGACGCAACAACGTTTTAGCTGCTTTATAAGACTGAAAGAGCCGATAATAGTCAAACAAAATTGAGCACAACATTCGAAAATATCACATCAACTCTATAATAAAGAATAAAAAAAATTAAATGAATTTCTGAAGGAATATCCGAGAGAACTTTGAAAGTAATTCACGAAGAAATGTTTAATGGATTTTCCGAACAAATAGCTATTGGTATTTACACAGAAATTCCTATATTTCCCCAGGAATTTCTTCGAAAGTCCGGACAGTAGTAAAACAAACTCAGTTTTGGCTCAAGAATTCTTTGGGAATTTGCTGCACGAGTGCCTTCAAAAATTTCTACAGATTTTTTTTTCAAAAATACCTTAAATAATTCCCTAGGAAAAATGTTCAGGAATTAATTCGGTAAGTCATCAAGAAACTCATTCTAAAATACCTTCAAAAAATCCGTCAGGAATCCGATCGAGAATTTCTTCAGGAAGTCCTTTAAAAAAATCTCCACAAATGAAACCAGACTTTTCTTTGAAATTCCCCTCAGAAATTGCTTCGGAGCTCCTTAGGACCTTAAGAAATTTCTTAAGGAATTCTTCTGGAAATGCCTTCAAAAATTCTTTTAAGATTCATTCTGACCATTCCATCAGGAATTCCTTCAGAAATTTTTTTTTGGAATACTTTTAATAATTTCTAGTCATGTAAATGGGTACACTTCCCCACAGTTGTAATGGATTCGACGTGCCCCTCAAAGTAGCCATCCCTCGGAAAGCTCAAAAAGGATTGCGAATCTATGTATTAGTTTGTTTGATTACATTGCTGAAAGGAGATTCTTACGGCTTACGGGTCCGCCACCTCCGTTTTTAACCCTCCACACAGAAGTGCATTGAAAGCAGAATGGTAATTAAATTCGATTGTATTATTAGGTGAAGCAACAACATACACAAAATTCTACAAAATTCCTTCTTAAATTATTTTAACAATTCCACTGGAAATTTTCCAGGTATTCCATATGACATTCCATTCCCTCGGAAATTAATCTAGTAATTCCTTCGGAATTTCCAACGCCATTTCCTTCTAAAACTCTAGGACGAATTTTCAGATCATTTCCTAGAGCAATTTCCAAAGGACCTCCTAAAGGAATTACCGGCATTCTTAAATTTCTTAAAGAATTTCTTTGGACATTCCTCCAAGAATTCCTTCGGAATTTTCTCCAGAGATTCCTTCAGAAAATCCTCCAGAAATTACAACGGAGATAAATCAAGAAATTCCTCAATGCTCTAAGAATTTTCTTCAGATATTCCTTCAGAATTTTCTCCAGGACTTCCTGAAAATTATTTCAAGAAAACCAAGAAATTTCTGTGGGAATTGTTTATTGAAATAAATAGAAATATTTTTTTTTAGAACAATTCTAGCAATTACAAGGAAGACTGAAGGAAATGTTTAATTTGGTGGATCACGTGTTCCATCCTGCTCCAGTTCCAGAAGCCAAAAGATCAGTTTTGCATTCGCATATCATGAGGCTAACACAATGATACTCCATGCCCAGGGAAGCTGAGTAAATCCTACGAGACTGGGAATCCAAATCCAACATTCATTATGGTGTTGATTTGTAGCCGCGTTTGTAAGGGGCCAATTGATATATGTAACATTCAAACCTTTAAAAACATGATGAACCACCCAATGCGACCAGAATGAGGTTATTCCACATTCGACGCGACTCCAGTTTTTCATCGAGGCTGCAACAATTTGCTGCTACCGGGACATCAAATCACGACCCAACAGAATTCTACAATAGTATTGATAGATTCAATCTGGACATTTCACTTCGTTCGAATGCTGCTAACAATACTATGGCTGAAGTTGAAACGGAACTTGATGCTACCTTGAATAGTGATGACCTTAACATTGATCGTGAAGTAAACTCTGCTCTACGCCGTGTTCGATGTCCCACATCTACCTCTGCTATAAACGAATCGTGCCCAAGTAACATCGTCCCAAGGCCCCACTCTTCAGTCGAAATGGCCTCCGTCACCGCTACTCCCGTCATCGCCACCGCCGTTAATTCCGTCATCGCCACCACCGCCACCAACGCCATTACTACTGCCGCCTCCGTCGCTCCCGCCTCCACGGTTTTCACCCATGCTGCTTCCATCTCGGACACCGCCACCACTTCAAATGTCTCTACTGCATCCAACTCCTACGCCGCTGTTACTTCCGGAACTAAGAATCCAACTAGTTCTGCCACAATCAATGGTCCTATGAGCAACTCTATTGACACAATGCAAGGGACGTCTTCAGACAAAAATTGTGCCCCAAGTAACTACATGAGTATGCCTTCAACGTCAACAGCTTGTCCTTCATCCAACAACGTCCACCAGGAAAATTGTCGATTGAAAGTGGTAAGCAGAAGCCGCCCTCGCACACGGGAAACCATGAATCTTGAAACTATGAAACCTTTTACATCACTCCGTTTCACGTTGAACAATCAGAGGAGGACATTGTCGATTACCTACGTGATACAATTAATATTGATAACTCCTCAGTCAAATGTGTTAAGTTAGTTCCGCGATTTAGGAATTTGAATGAACTTTCTTTTATTTCGTTCAAACTGTCAGTTTCTGAAGAACTAGTACCTGTAGTAAGTGACCCTTTTACTGGCCTGAAGGCGTTGAAATTCGTGAATTTCAAGCAAAAAACGAGAATTCCTCCAACCATGTAGTTATGATATGATGATCCCTACTAATGTCAATACCATTGTACCAACCAATCCAAATTCTTTGCCAAAATCAGTTTGCACATCTGTTCTACAATTCCAGGAATCCATCTATGATTCAAATATCAAACTTCATTACTTTGAATATGATAGACTTAAATCCTTCCTACAAAAACACTCCAGGAATTTTATCAAAATTGGGCTGCATAATGCCCGTAGTCTAATTGGAAACATCGAAAACTATCGGTCATTGTTAACCATGTCTACATTAGATGTTTTTGCAATTGCTGAAACGTGGCTCAAATCTTCCAACACCAATAAGTTTGTTGAGATTGCGGGATACACTATAGTTAGATCTGATCGACGTAATAAGAAAAAAAGAGGTGGTGGTGTGGCCTTCTATTTAAAGAAAAATTTGAAGTATTCGGTCATCTTCAAATCTGAAAATGAAAGTGAGATTGACTATCTTTTCGTTAAATTGAAACACATGAACCTGGTGTGTGGTGTCATATACAAGCCCCCTGATATAAATGTATCAAGTTTAAATCGTATTTTCGCTATTATTTCAGAACTATCATCTACTGAGCCCAATATTCTACTAATGGGTGATTTCAACATTAACTTGATAGCCCAGAATTCGAATAAATGCACGAAATTCATTGAAAACCTGAATTCACTGTCTTTCAAGTTAATTGGTACTTCCCCCACATGCCACAGGTCTGGGTCATCTTCTGTCATTAATAATGTTTATCAATCTTCTCTTGGTGGGATAAGTGATCACGATTTTCTTTGTGTCGATTATAAGTATAAACATTCGAAGGCACTCCCAGAAGTTTACTGGGCTCGTGATTACCATAAAATTGATAACCAGGGTTCATAATGCTCACTCAATCTCAGGAGCACATGATTTTCCCTCGCGAAAGTTTTCGGGGAGAAATCGCTTTTCGGGAAAGAAAAACAGCCTGGAGAGTGATAACAATTTTTCGCTCACTTTGATTGCCGCTAAACGTTGGTTTGCTCTTTTTCTTTCATATTCGAGTCTTTTCGTGGCATCATCAATACAAATGGTAGTAGCTTATGTGGAACAAATAACTGAACGCTTTCATACAGATAGCGTGGTGGTGTGGCTAAAGTAAGCGCATCCCCACAGCTATTATTGTTACTATTCTGGGTTCGAATCCAGCGCGGCCATACAATTTTGTAATTGTGCTGCGATAATTCTCGCGAAAAGTGAGTGAGAGGTGAAAGTAATGAAACGAAAAAGGATTTTCATCTAATAGGCAGGATTTTCGTTCATCTTCCAATGCTAATTCTAGAGAAAATATTGATGGGTGAAAGATGATCCTCAACATAAACAACGAAACAATATTTTCCCTTGGCCCGAAAAACGCTTGCTTTGGTCTCATTGAAACGAAAAGTCGAAACCCTGATAAAAACTCATTTATATCTGACCTGCATGATTGTGCTTTTGATCGTATTTTTTGCAGTGCAAATGTTAACGATAAGCTTCGCTGTTTTAACGAACTTTTCTTCGAAACTCTCAATCGTTATGCCCCTTTAAAGAAGAAAACGGTGAGAGATGCTAATAATCCATGGATTACTACTCATATTGAACGTATTTTCAAAAACCGATGTGATGCGTATGAATGTTGGAAAAGAGATAGAAATGATTGTAGGAAATGGAACAATTTTACTAAACTCCGTAATCTAGCTAACCGTGAAGTGAAACGAACGAAAAGGGAATATTTTTCTTCACAACTTAACATCGATTTTTCGGCTAAACAATTATGGAAGAATATAAAGCGACTTGGTATTAAACAAACTAGCAGCAATATGGGCGGCGGTGATGTAACCGCCGAAACGTTGAATAATTATTTTGGGTCACATTGTACTCCTTCTACTTTTCATGAAAACGAAAATGCCGTTGGAGCAACATCAAATTTTTCTTTTGAATGTTTGACTAATAACGATGTTTTTGCGGAATTCGTTTCTGCAGATTGCGAAGCAGTCGGCAATGACTCAATTCCACTACACATTTTGAAGTTATCTTTAAGTGTAACTCTACCGTACATAACCGATATTTTTAACTGTTGTATTACTACTTCTGTGTTCCCCGTAGATTGGAAAATAGCAAGGATTATACCAATAGGTAAAATTGAAAATCCTGCTACCGATAATGACTATCGTCCGACAAGCATACTATGCGCTCTCTCGAAAGTGTTTGAATCCATTATCTCAAAACAGTTAAATCTTTATCTTACCCGTAATAACTTATTGTGCCCTCTGCAATCAGGCTACCGTAAAACATGTAGTACTATCACTGCATTAACGAAAATTGAAAATGATATTAGAGAAGCTCTAGACAGTAAAATGATTACGGTCATGGTTCTTTGGATTTCAGTAAAGCTTTCGACTCAATTAATCACCGTCTACTATGCAAAAATTACAAGAAAATTTCAAGTTAGATTAATTCTCCGTGAACCTGATAAGGTCTTACCTATCAAATCGATACCAATATGTTGATTTTAATAACACTCAATCCGACAGAATTCCCGTATCAAGTGGTGTGCCTCAAGGGTCTATTCTCGGCCCACTACTTTTCTCTATGTACATTGATGACCTACCATTTGCAATATCATTCTGTCGATTTCATTTGTATGTCGATGATTGCCAGTTATACATATCTGGCTCGCCAGAACGTATCACTGAGCTTGTAAATCTGATTAACATTGACATCCGTAGCATACTTGAATGGTGTGGTTCTAACGGTTTGGTTTTAAATTCAAAGAAAACCCAATGTATTATTTTCCGTACAAAGCGCACCTATCTACCTGAGACTCCTTTAGTAACAGTTGGAAATGATTCCATTGATTACGCTAATGTTGTAAAAAATTTGGGACTTCTGATGGATTATAATTTGAATTGGAATCGTCAAGTCAATTCTATATGTAGCAAAGTTTATGGAACTCTACATTCACTTGTTATGTTAAGACACTGTACTCCACAACATATTCGTGCAAAATTGGCCAAATCTCTCTTAATACCATTGTTAGACTATGGTGATGTTCTTTTTGGTCTAGTCTCTAGAGAAAATAAAAAAAAGCTCAATCTAGTATTCAACGCAGTTACCAGGTATGTGTACAACTTAAGGAAATTTGACCATTTATCGATTTATAGAAATGCCCTATTGGGATGTAGTTATTCTGATCATCTAATTTCAAGAATTTGCATTCAAACACATAATATACTGAACCGACCGCCAGCTTACCTTAATATTTTTTTTCAATTTTACTCGATCATCACGAACCAATTTGCTAATTGTACCAAGATATCGCTCAAATTATTTGAAGGAATCATTTCGTTTCCGTGCAATCAAATATTGGAATTGTTTACCGGCAAATTGTAGGAGTGAAAGGAATTCAAACACTTTTAAGGACAGAATCAAGATTCATTTTAATCGGAGCTGAAGGGTACAATGGTATTGATCAAACGACTATTAAGCGTAGCATAGTTAGTCATAATAACATATGCATTGAAAATCATTAGGTGATTATATATGTAGTTATGAATCATTGTAAAATAAATAAATAAATAAATAAGTTACATATATTAGCAGTTCATCGTCACGCTCATTGATTGTAGATCTGTAGCCAAGAAGTTTTTGGATGACCTAACATTTAACACGCCAAAGCGGGTTAAAGTGACAGGGATAAAAGTAAACAAATCTTCTAAAGGTATAATAGCTATTTAATGAATCGCCTGCTTTGAGCGTGCTTACAGCGGCACACTAGGAGTTAACTTTCTGAAATCAGTATGACGAAAGGCATCTAAGGCTCGATTTCTCAAAATTAAGCACCTTCATCGAAAAAATATTTGGTAGGCGTAGTAGCGGACACCTTCCTACATAACCGGTACCAAATAGTTTTTCATGAAAAGATCCTAATTTTGTGAAACCCGCGTTAGATGTCTTTCACCATACAAATTTCTGACGGTTAACTCATGCTGGCTATTTGCGCATATACGATAGCGCCTGGATGTGGAAGCGCCGGGTAGAAAATCAGCCACTGCCAAAAATTCATTAATGCTTGATAGGTTGTCTTGGCTCGGCAGATGCGAGTGCGTTCGCATAATGTGATTTTTGTGTTGGCCAAACATCAGCGTGGAATACGAAATTCGGCGGCGTGGAGCCAACCGGCGTATGGGACGCTGCCGACACCTTGACCGGCGTCGGCGTACGTCAATAAGTGTCGGCGGCGGCGGCGTGGCGCGGCGGCGCACAGGTCTAATTGCAATATGGGTATCAAACTTTCGCATTTTGCAAGAGAGCAATTCTCTGTGAAATCATGATTTTTTTTGTGATTTCAATTTTGTATTTTTTGATTTCCCTGAAATTTCGCAAATGCATTCTTTGTGAACAAAAAACATAATTTGCATCACTTGTTTTCCATGTTGACTGTAGCCTAACTTTTGACAAGGGCCTACGCAAAAACACCTTGAACTCTTTCAAAAAAAAAAAAAATAACTTGAAAACGGCTTGTCCGATCGTTTTGGTGTCTTCGATAATGTTTTAGGTAATCATTGGGGCTATGTGAGAAAAATATACACTGTGAAAAATGTTCAATTATTGAAAATAAAACTTATAAATCGATTTTCTCAAAAACGATTTTTTCAATATTTTTTGATATGTTGTAGCAGATATTATATGTACTTTTTTACACTATGGGTCATAATAGAGAAATGATGGACAAAAAACCAGTTGTGTCGAGTAGGCAAATTGGTCTGTATGCCGAAGGCTCTCCCGGGGATTTCCCAGGCTTAGGCAACAGTACCAACTTCTGCCGTTTCCAACGATCTGGGAAATTTCTTTCGTCCAGGCAACGTTGGAGGCAGCTCCTGAACATATCTGAAGCGGCAAGAATCGCGTGCTTAAGGACTAGATTAGGAATACAATCCGGCCCTGGTGCCTTGTTTAGCTTAAGTTTTCTTGCAACGGCGATAAGCTCATCGTTAGTCACTAGCGGTACCACGTTCACTGACTCGTACGGTGTGGCGGGCCAGTCCGATGAGTTATGCTTCGGGAACAAACCTTCAACGATCCTTGCTAACATCTCCGGGGATTTCTCAGGAGCTGTGCTGTTGTTCCTAGCCATCACTATCCTGTATGCATCCCTCCATGGAGTATTATTGGCCATCCTACACAGCTTTTTAAAGCAGGCTCTTTTACTACATTTGATTTCGTAGATCAGAGCTCTGCTCGCTGTTTGGAACATCCGGCGTCTTTCTAGCCTGCCCGCTTCGGTTCTAGCACGTCGCAACCTTTTTTTTAGCTCTAAGACAGGTTCTGCGAAGATCAGCTATCGTGCTCATCCACCAGTGCACCGGTTTGCGGTTACCGGTTGGTAAAGTCCTCCTGGGCTTTGTCACGTCACATGCTCGTATTAGGACATGGGATAACTTATCACCACTAAGGCGTAGAGTCCGATTTTCCCACCGTAGTGACTCTTCCAGCAGTTCTGGAACGAAGTGCGAGGTACGTCATCCTAGATCAGTTTTACTGACCCGCCTAGTGGTTCTGTTGGGGGTATAGCTGATCATAAAAGGTATTTCCTGATGATCACTAGCAGTATACCCTTCGTGAACCCTCCATTCAGGATCCACCGTCCATCCCGCGCTGCAGAAAGCCACATCGATGCATGACTCGCCATTCGGTCCTCTGATCATT
>NC_085141.1:416115542-416144000 GCF_024139115.2 Armigeres subalbatus
CTAATCTGATATAATATGGTGGTACATTTATTTGATGTCCCAAAACCAAACTCCGCCGCTCCTGGGACCGGTTGATCACTACTGGAAGTAATGCCAGCATGTCGGTCCTTTATCTGCTGTGAGTTCAAATTTTCCATCACGGGCCACGTCCGCCCACACTAGTCCGTTTCCTTTCAGCGGTTTTCGACGACGTCCACGTATGTACCACACCTTCCTGGGATTGGCGTTATTAAGTTCTATGGCGTCTACGATATGCGTATTCCTTTGGCATGATACTCGCATTGATTTGCTTATGCAGTTTCTCGAAGGTAGGGTTTTAAACAGCCGACGACAGTGCCATCATTGCTATCCGGAAACTTCGGATTATCGGATTTCCACAACAGTCCAATTTCGAAGCGATCTCCCATTCGTACAGTTGTTGTCTCTAGAATTTCCCTGACTCTCCTGTCTTCTGCGAGTCCTTCCAGTTTACAGATCACTCGATTGCTTGGGAAGTGTAATTTCCACACAGATACCCTCATGCAGTGGCGGGATATGAACAAACTTTCAGTGTAACTGAAATGCAAATAGAATACTAAGTTGAAATCAGTTTCGTTGAATATATAACCATTGAGTAAAGAAGAATCTGGTTTCAACTAGCTGCACCACCGAATTTGAAATAATGTAGGGTGTTTGCAAAATTGTAATGTACTTTACTTATGGATCCTGTCACCTCCGGTGCAAGGCACGACGAAGAATCTCCATCTGAGCGATAGCGGCTATCACTTTAACCTGTGCCAGGTTAGATTTCGTCGACTTCTTTTATTTCTTTATTGAGCTCTCGCCTCTGGTCTACCTCTTCTGCGATGTCACTGGTTCCAGTCTAATGCTTGCTTACAGATTTCGTTCCGCCCCTACGTAAGAATGTGGCCGACCCAGCCCCCTTCGATCCCGAATTTCTGTTGTATCGGCCTCTGGTGACAACGACGATGGAGCTCGTTTTTGAGATCCAGTTGAGCCACCAGGCCCGAATTATATACCGCGGGCATCTGTTAATGAACACCTGCAGCCGTTGAGTGTTCTCCACTGATACACACATGTTTCGCTGCGTATAACAGCACAGATTTCACGTTAGAGTTGAAAATTCATTTTGGTGCGTTCCTTATCTGCCTTTTTCAGATATTTCTTAAATTCATAAAAGCCCTTGCTTTCTTGATCCGTGCGCCTATGTCGATCTTGGTACCGCCGTCTGACGCCATTTGGCTACCAAGATATTGGAAGCTTTCAACATTCTCCACTGGTTGCCCGGCTACTGTGAAACTGGAAGAGTCACCGTGTTTACATCAACGATTTGGTTTTGTTGACGTTGATGACTAAACCTGCGGGAGGAGCGATCGCAAGGTCGTTGAGCTTACTCTGCATATCAGGCGCCGTTGCGCAGAGTATGCAACGTCATCCGATCGAAAGTCGTTTAGGTGCTCTCATGGTTATAGGCTGCCATAACAGCCGCGGTTTGGTTCACGGTCAATCGCATCACCAGAATCTCATCGATTACGATGAGGAACAGTAACAGTGATAGAATAATCCTTGCCCACACCAGCTACGACCCGGATAGGGTCGACAGGACCATTATTGCAGCACTCTACACGAAAGGCCTCGTACTGCGCTTCTATGAGGGCCGATGATTTTCTCAGGAACCCTCTTGCGTCTCAGGGCGCCCAATATTCTCGGTGATTGGAGACGGTCAGCTTTTTCGTAGTCAATGAATACCAAGTAAAGGGACTCTTGGAATTCGTTGACCTGCTCAAATGATGCGGAGCGTGACAATATGGTCCACACAGGATCTTCCGGTGAATCGGCTTGCTGCCGCCGGAGAGTCGCATCGATCTTCTCCTGAATCCGGGCTAGGATAATTTTGCACAGAACTTTGAGAACGGTACACAGCAACATAATGCCTCGCCAGTTATCGCATACAGTCAGGTCACGGTGCCAGATATTACGAAATAAACGATGCAGTAGTTGAGCGGATGTCATGGGGTCAGCTTTGAGCATCTCGACTGATATGCGGTCGACCCTAGGGCTTTATTCGATTTCATGCTTTGGATGGCGTGTTTGAATCTCTAGCAGTGATGGAGCTTCGGTATTGACACGTGTTATACGTCGGATCCTGGGCAGATCATGCCGAGTGGTGATAGCCTGGTTGGCACTTGAAAAGTTGCTCGAAGGTTGAACCAGCGTTTCAGCTTCAGTTGGTCGGTCAAAACTGATCATTCGCGTCTTTCACAGGGCATCGTGCTTCATCTTCGCCCCTTAAGCGTCGTGAGATATCGTAGAGGAGAATGTCCCCGTTTGCGGACTCTCTCCTTCGTCGGCCAGAGAGTCTCGCTCGCTCCCGTCGACATGAAGCGTTTTACTTCCTTCTCAAGAGCCGTGTATCGTTGACGGGCTGAACTTTGGCTCCTCTGGTTTCGATCGCTCTATCGCGGCGCTCTCGCTCCTCTATCTTCCTCAGGTCTCATCGGTGATCCATTGTTTTCTCTGGGTGTGTAGTTCGCCAGATTGTTCTCCAGTGGCGATGAAGGCATTCTTGATGCGGTCCATTGGTCTTCACTGCCACCTTCGGAATATCTGCAGCACGTCTGTTCTTCAACGAAGGACCGTTTCACCGTGGCATCTTCCAGTCGGCGTGTGTTGAATCGTCGTCAACTCCCTCCTGCCAACGAATCCGCGCAATGCGCAGGCGTATTTCGCCGATGAGGAGGTGATGATCAGATGCGATATCGGCACTACGTTTATTCCGTACATCAAGAAGGCTCGTTCCCATTTTCGGCTGATGCAGATGGTCGATTTGATTTTCTGTAAAGCCGTCACGGGAGACCCACGTGACCTTGTGAACCGGTCGATGAGGAAGAGCGATCCCCGATCCCCATGTCGTTTACCACAAAATTCTGCGACAGCTCTCCGTTTTCGCTCATTTCTCCGAGACCATGGCGTCCCATAATGCGCTCATGGTTCGGTTATCGGATCCGATCTTCCATTGAAGTCGCCCAAACAGATCTTGATCACCCTTCGGAATTCTATCTACGGCACATTGAGTTGACTGTAGAGTTCTCTTTGTCTTGCAGATCAGCAGCATCGGTTGGCGCATAACATTGGATTATAGTAAGGTTTCGGACCCGTGTTCTTAATCTGGCAACGATTATCCTTTCCTTATAGGTTCCACTTCATAAGCATAAATTGTATTGCTCTTCATTTTATTTGAGCCGAAAAAACTCCTGAGTAATACCTATCGTTACCCCTATTACTATTAGTTTGAATTTCTTTCCAGTCAGATTATCGTCGCTTTTTGTCTTCGTAAAACCCTTCACACCCTCAGGTGTTTAATATCATCAACGCTTCAGTCGGCGTTGTCAGGACTTATTATATGCAATGGAAAACGAAACGCTCGTGCCAAATTTGTAATTGAACGGAGGATACAATTTATTTCTCGGGCGTTTGTCATTGGTACCGAGTAGAGAAAACAATCCAAAACCAACTGAGGTTTATTCGAACGGCAGCGCGTTGACTCGTCCAGCGTGCGATGACGAGGTGTGCGATAGGAACCACAATGGAAATTCTGCAGTTCTTGTATAGCCAGGTGAACGAATGTATGGAAATGCATGTGGTAGAGTAGGAAGTTGTCCAACCGAAGGACAACTCAAGCGGATGATTAATGGAATGACAATATCTTAATATTAGACATATTACACATTAAGTGACAATCACTGTCTGCGAACCGACTTCATTTCATAATAATTTAATGTTTATCTCTTTTCCGTTCTTTCAATTACCGTTGAATCGGAATAATTAAGTAAAAACAGGGGATTAGGGCTCATTTTGCCTGTTGTTAAACACCTAGAAAGAAAGCATGAGCGTTTAACAATATGCGAAAATTTAGCCAGCAACATCTGGCGAAATACTTTATCTTTGCTAATAGTTTTTATTTTTCCATTTATCAGAAACAACTACCTAAACTCCTTGATCAACTTAGTTTCTATGTGCATTTTACAGATAGGAACGCATTTATGGAATACTCTTGACAGCAACTTATGCAACAGCAACAAGTGTTTTGAGCTGATCATTCTCATTTACAATGTCAGGAATGTTGTTTAGAAAATCGTTGAAATGTGAAATTGTTGAAAACAAATTATTTCTAGAGAATTGTTTCACACCTCTGTGTGGAATTGATAGAATTTGTAATCAGTGAATTGGTTGGGGTGCGGTGAAGCAGAATGGTACCTCGCGCCTCATTTAAACCGTTTGTTTGGAAACTGCATAATATGCAGTCTCTCAAACAAACGGTTCAATATAATATGTATGTAACATTTGTGCCAAAATGAGATTTTTATATATTCAGATCGTTGTTCGAAAAACGTATTCTGCTAAAAATACGAAAAAATAAGAAAAGTGGTGGAATTAAATGGTATTATACAAACTCGTCTTATGACAAACGAAAAGAAATTGTTCGGAAATGTATTCAACCGTCTAAGACAATTAGTACTGTCCATTTAATTCCACCAGTATTTCGTTATCTTGCAGATACGTATTTCGACCACAACTTGAGTCGTCTTCAGTGTCTCGTACTTGACTCGACGAAGAAAACAATCGCAACTTACACTATTTATCTACGCTAGTACCTAATCTAATCTTATTTGCCTCTTTATTTACTATACATAGTAAATTACTTTGTTATTATAATTTTATTGTATTATAGAGTTATTAAAAGTAATTTACTGTATAGGTAAATAAAAGCAAACAAGAATTAATATAATTAACCAGTCAATAGCCATCTAGCAAAACAAAATTGGAATTAAATGACAGTACTTAATTCGTCTTAGAAGGTAAATCCAACTAAAGAAATGTAATTTTTCCCACAAACACACACGTTTTCCCCAAAACACACAAATATCATAATTGAAATTTACTGCGTTTCTCTTTCATTTTCAAGACGTTCCAAAGTAGAATAATAATGATATAATTACGACATTAGTAGATAGCAGGTTGGAAGAGATTTATTTTTCGATATTATACATGTTTTACCATGATTTCACAGTATTTTTGTTGACAGCACTGTCTGCTGCGATGGAAGGATTTTTTCGCTTAGTTTTATTTTATTGAATCGACGCTAAATAAGCGCTGAATGATTCGATAATTTACCAACAAAAGTTTGAGAACCGCTGACCGCTAACAATCGCTTGGTATTTTGCTCCGGCCGCGAATATTGAATTTTACGAGAAAACGCAACGTATAAATAGTGAAACTAGTCTATGTATAAACAATATAGCCGAATAATCTCATTTGTCTACACATTCGCCGGATAAGAGCCTTCCGTGTTTGTAATTTTGTGCAAAAAGCTTCGATATTATTGCCTCAACGGACGTTAGTTTTGATCTAAAATGGAAAAGAATTGCGAGAAATGCTCTTTCGTCATAAAGATGAATCACGACTTGTTTACAGGTGTGCGAAGGTAAATGCGCCAAATCGTTTCACGCTAGTTGTGTTGGTGTGAATGAGGCTCAAGTCTATCGTTGTCAAAATATTATCTGGATTTGATGATACGTGCATGGCCTTATGGGAAAATGCGTGATCGTTCTAATGCCGACTTCGATACTAGTACCGACACATCTCCGTCTCGCACAGTGCACGAAGAATAGAAGACCTAAGAAAACGGTAGCAGATATTGTCCAGACCCTTGCAGAAGTCGTACGGAACAGATTCAATTATCTCAACGTCACTCAACACCTGTTTCCTCGCCACGTTTAATGAATCGACCAGCAGACATGTTAACTGCCCATCACAACAAACGGAAGATGAAAGCAAGTTTTCGCTCTGCCTAACGAATATCGATAAAAGTGCTACCGAGAACGATATTAGTGAGATGGTGTCCGATCTCTGCCTGCCGTTATCAAAATGCAAAGATGTGATAAAACTGGTTCGAAATGGAAAATATTGCAACTCTTGACTATGTGTCATTTAAAATAGTGTTGAATACGAATCTGAAATCGTTAGCATTGACACGATACTTGGCTGATGCAGTGAAAGTTCGAAATTTGTGAATCACCAAACGTTACTTGGAAACCTAGTCAAAGTTGATCATAAATGTGTTGTAATTTAATTTGAGTAGATATGTATAGAATTTGAGGGAAAGTTTGTCCACTTTGATGAGATTTGGTTTTCTATGTATTAGTAGTATATTTGTAGAATCAAGAATGTATTGTGTACTTTGTGAAAACGTTTTGTTCAATTTAAAGCTTTACTGTGCTAATTTGATTGTACTGATGATTGTAATATAATTTAAGTAGTTCAATAAGATCAGCAGGTCAGTTGAATGTGATTACAATAAATAAATAAATAATAAATAAATAAATAATAAATAATATGTAGATTGAGATTCAAACTTAGTTCTGATACTTTTTCTAGTGAAAGGTTGATCAGGTTTAACGAAAATAGCTGCTTAGTGCTAATCGAAGTGAAAGGTGGGTAATTGTAAGATTGTGTGAGCTGCACAGGTAGCCATTCAGAATGACACCGTAAGAGGCCTTAAGCCATCTTATGCAGATTTGTAACAGATAACAACGTCTCTAGCTATCTAGTACTTTTGTTTTTCCTCAGATATTTAATGTAGGGAGATGACGCTTTGTGAGTTTTGTTCTATATTGACAGGAGGGTTTTTTATGACTGACTAGGCTCAAATTTAGCCTAAACATTCTTTGCATATCAAAAGAATTCATTCATTTATTTAGTTAACATCTAAACAGATAACATGAATCAACAATTTTACGCCACAATGCGGTTCGAGGCGCATCTCTCCATCCTCGGATACGCCCCGCTCGCCAAGTCGTTCTGCCCTGGTCTGCCCCATCGCTCGCTGCGCTCCGCCGTCTCGTACCCTGCCGGATCAGAGCAGACACCATCTTTGCAGGGTTGCTGTCGGCATTCTTCAACATCCTGCCATCGTACCCTTCGGCTTTAGCTACCTTCTGGATACTGGGTTCGCCGTAGAGTTGGGCGAGCTCATGGTTCATTCTTCGCCGCCACCACCGTCTTCTTGCACACATAAAGATGGTCCTAAGCACCCGTCTCGAATACTCCAGTGCAAGTCCTCCTCGAGCATTGTCCGTGTTTCATGTCCGTAGAGGACTACCGGTCTTATAACGTCTTGTACATGACATTGGTGCGTGGCGAATCTTTTTCGACCTCAGTTTCTTCTGGAGCCCGTAGTACCGCTTCCACAGATGATGCCTTCGTATTTCACGACCCGTTGTTGTCAGCCGTTATGCAGGATCCGAGGTAGACGAATTCCTCGACCACCTCGAAAGGTATCCCCGTCTATCATGTATGCTTCCCAGGCGGGCCCTGTCGCGCTCAGTTCCGCCCACAAGCATGTATACTTTGTCTTTGACGCATTCACCACCAGTCCAACTTTTTGTTGCTTCACGTTTCAGGCGGTGTACAGTTCTGCCACCTTTGCAAATGTTCGGCCGACAATGTCCATGTCATCCGCAAGCAAATAAATTGACTGGATCTGTTGAAAATCGTACGCTGTTACACCCGGCTCTGTACACCTTCTGGCGCAATGTTGAACAACAGAGAAGTATCACCTTGTCTTAGTCCCCGGCGCGATTCAGACGAACTGAGTGTTCGCCCGAATCTTCACACAGTTTTGCACCATCCACCGTTGCTTTGATCAGTCTGGTAAGCTTCCCCGGAGCTGTTCCGCAATTTTCCATGAGCTCTGCGCGGTCTATGCAGCTATCCTTGAAATCAACGAACAGATGGTGCGTTGGGACCTGGTATTCACGGCATTTTGAAGAGTTGCCTTACAGTAAAGATCTGGTCGTTGTCGAGCGGCCTCAACGAAGCCGGCTTGATAACTTCCCACGAACTCGTTCACTAATGGTGACAGACAGGAAGATGATCTGGGATATCACTTTGTAGGCGGCATTAGGATGGTGATCGCTCGAAGTTCTCACCTCCAGTTTGTCCGCTCTCTTGTAGATGGGGCATATAACCCCTTCCTTCCACTCCTCCGGTAGCTGTTCGGTTTCCCAGATTCTGACTATCGTATGTACAGGCAAGTGGCCGCTTTTTCGGGCCCATCTTGATGAACTCGCTCGATACCACATCCTTACCAGCTGCTTTATTGGTCTTTAGCTGTTGAATGGCATCTTCTTCCCTCAAGGATGGGGGCTGGTTGGCTGCCATCGTCCGCTGAACTGACGTAGTCATCTCCTCCGCCTTGACTTTCACTGCCTGTACTCTCAGCGCCATTCAAATGTTTCTCGTAGTGCTGCCTACCTCGATCACCACACGTTCGTCTGTCAAGAGATGCCCCATCCTTATCGGCACTTTCGGCTCGCGGCGAACGCCTTGCGGGATGCGTTGACTTCTGATGAATTGCGTGTATCTTGAAACGGCACAGCTGTTCCATCTCCTCGCCTCCGCTTCTTCCAGGCGGCGTTTCTTCTCCTGAAAAGGCGGGTCTGCTGTCTCGCTTCGTCTATAACGTTCCACGTTCTGCCGGGTACCTTGCTGCAGCGCGACCGCCCGCGCTCTCTCTCCTCAGAATCTGTCTGCACTCTTCGTCGAACAATCGTTCCGTCGACTTCGACCCTTATACCCGACGTTGTTCTCCGCTGCGTCGTTAATGGCACGCTTTAACTGTCTCCAGCGGTCCTCAAGAGGCCCATCAGGCTCACCCTCTTCCGGCAACTGCCTAGAGATGCTGCGCGTATGCGAGTGGCGACATCAGGTTGCTTCAGTCGCTCGGTCGTACCGCGGCGGTCGTCGGTACCGAACTTGTTGATGACGGATAGTTTTGGCGCAGTTTAACCATCACCAGATAGTGGTCCGAGTCGATGTTAGCGCCACGTATGTCCTGACGTCGATAATGTCGGTGAGTGCAATCCTCAATCAGAACGTGGTCGATTTGGGATTCTGTCTGCAGTGGTGATCTCCAGGTGTACCGATGACGGGAGGCTGTGTTGGGAGGTGCTGAATGGCCAATTCTTGGGGCGAAATCAATTAGTCGTAGGCCGTTTTCGTTCGTCAGCCGGTGAGCGCTGAACTTCAATAGTCGGTCTAAACTCCTCCGCCAACCTGAGCGTTCAAATCTCCATGATGATTTTGACGTCGTGGCTTGGGCAGCTGTCGTACTCACGTTCCGTGCGCGTAAATGCGTCTATCATCATCAGTGCTTCCGGGTGGGGGTATGGACGTTGATTATAAAGTTGAAGAACCGGCCTTTGATCCAACCTGCACATTCTTTCATTGATCTGCACCACCCGATCACGCGCCTTTGATATCGCCCATCACTAGGCTGTTCCCAGCTCGTGTGTTCCGCAGCTCTGGTAGATGGTATGATTACCCTCTAAACTTCGCACCATTGATCCTTCAACAAACCTCCTGCAGCGCTACGATGCCGAATCCAGGTCCTTGAGCACATCGCGAGTATCGTGTGCTCCCGATGAAGTTGAGAGATTTGCAGTTCCACGAACCGAGTTTCAATCCTGGTCCCTTTTCGTCGCAGTGGTCTTCGCCGATGGTTCGGTCCGTACTCTCTTGTGATTGTTCGTTGCTTATGATTTTTTAAAAGCTGGTTAGGGCTGACACCACCCCTAAATTTCCGGAGGACCATTCCTCCTTACTGGTGGACCGGTTGCACAGTTTCAGCGAGTCCTCGCTGGCACTCGGACGATGATCAGCCGCCCTAACATGAGAACGAGACGCTGTTGAGCCGATCCTGACATGGAACAGACGCTCAATAAGATTTGCACCTCGAGAGCAAGCCCCTTCCTCGACGCACGACCATAGTTCCTGAGGTTGGTTACGATCTTCCTAAGGTTGCTCTATTCCGCCACTCGCGAGGAGGTAGGGATGGGAGTTGCTGGGTAGGGCTAAGGACTCAGGATGGGGTCTGTTTTATTTTTCGGAGTGCAGAGTACCAATGGTACGCTTTACCCAATTTGCCGTGCCAAAATATTGTGGTCAAATTTAATAAAATTTGGTCGACAAAACCCTACCAATAATAGAACAAAACCTGCAAAGCGTCTTCCCTATGAGAATTATAAAACAGATGTCATCCGTGGTTCGTATAAAGGCACCAGATCATGCTGGAGATAATCGAGTTACCGGATCCGGTGTAAGAAATCCTCAGAGTTGTTTTTTTATTTTTTATGTAATTAATAACAGTGAAAGTGGCAAATGGACAAGTTGCCTCCCTCATAATAAAGACACACAAAAAGTTGCCTTGCAATGTCAGTAAGAACAAGAAGAAATCACCATTGCTCATCTTACCCTAAGTCCGTTGAATTCTGCAGAAATATTTCTAACAACCCAAAAGGAAAGCTTCGTTACCCTTAATCACTGCGATAACAATAGATCGTGGAGACGCGCTTCATTCATCAACCACGTCCCATTTGTTCACCGAAGGCACCACTACAATGCATATCCCGCCGCAGAGTGGCACAACCCTTTCCCACGACATTGTAACCATTGCTAGGATTCATTTTCTCCGCTGGCGACTGGCTGGTTGGAATGTGCAGAAAGGCAGAAAAAATGTATATGAAAATCACTCGAAAGGTGAAACAAAACACACTCTGACTGCACGCTGCCATTCAGGTTTCCTCCCCAGAATGAGGGTCCTTGGCATCAGTGATGCCAGGAATTCATTTCATATGCCGTAGAAGAAAATTAACGGAAAATAATGAATTAATAATGTAAGTGAATTGTTCTTTATGTATCGACTGATGAAGAAGTTTTTGTTAGAAAATTAGTTGTGAAATATCATTTATAAAAATAGAGTGAGGTTACCGGTGGCGAACGCTTTTCGTCGTAGAATCTTTCGATATAGCAATTTTCTACCACGATGCGCCTCTGCATTTCTCTGCTGGTATCGATTTCGGGGGTCGAGCGAGCTCAAATACACGACTTTAACAACTCAACCACCTCGATTTTCTCTACCACCGATAGGAGAAGACGCCCAAACCATGCAGCTTTGAAGTTGATGCAGGGACGTCACCAAAGTGACGTGTTCGCCCGTGCGCACTGGCCATTCTTGTTGTGGTGGGACACTAGAACTGAATAGGATGCCTCTTACGATCCAGCGTTATATACTCTCTTGAGATGTGCTTCTATTTCTCTTTGCTAGAGGAAGTTTTCACCCAATATTAAAAATTTCAACAGTACTTTTCAGTGCTGATTGTACCTACTAATCCTGTTACGATCTTTGATTGGACCGTGCTTTCGTTTTACGTTGGTCTATTTCAGGAAGTAAAATTCCGACAAGCGGTAGATCCTGCAAAGACACTGTTATGGAAAAAACCTCTTAGAAGGTCACGGTTCCGCTCAGCAATGAATTAAAACAAGAGGAGGAAATCTGCATTCTCCACTTCCTTCAAAGAAACAAGGTTTCAAGACCGTCCTGCCAAAGTGCGGAAAAAATAGAAGGAAGCAGGAGACTCCAGACGTTCCTTCTCACTCTGACATTGACAATAATTCTTCTTCTATCGAACTGAGCAATCAGTTCGATTCGTATACGAAATTAGAAATCAACCTACATCTAGCCCAGGTGATTCGATTCATGGGGAAGCAAAGGATTCCAATTGTGTATATATTTGAGTTTTCTAGCATTTGAAATGAAATAATGAATAACTAGAATCAATCATAAATCAATTTCAAGTTTGGAATCCCGATAAAGGATTGGTGAAACGACCGGATTTTGATTCGTCGGGTAGAAATTTTCAAACGCTCAAAATCCAAACCAGTTAACAGATCACTAATTGAATTCAAACGGCATAAACATCGCTGCAGAAACAAATTTCTTCTCAATGATGTTATACCCATTCACCAGAGGAACTTCTTGTCTGCTTCCGATTTGATTTTTAACTGAGCAATTACATCCATGACTGATGCAATGTTCAAAGCAAATACCAAAACTAACTGTTGTTGGTATAAAATTCGGAATCCCTTTGGAAAATGGGTGGCTCTGCCCGGGAAATGGGTGGTACGTCGCATAAAAGTGGTAGGGAGCATAACGTTTGAATAAGGCCGTTTGGCAGAATGTCATTACACAATAGTTGTGTAATCATCGAATTCGAACTTATGGATGATATGTTCAATTATTTATAAGATATTATCCCTTCTTTCCAAGGATGCATTTGACCGTTAGAGCAAAACACGATATGGTTCCTTATTCAATTCACATTGCTCAGACAAGATATGATTTATTCGTTCTAATAATGCATTTGCCCGTCAGAAGGCAAGTGACGATATATGGTTCCTTTTAATTCAGGCATTGACCCCTTCAACAGGGCTAGAGAAGATATAGTTCCTTCTTTCAAAGAATACATTTGTCCGGCAGATGACAAAAGACGATATGGTTTCTTCTTCTAATTCAGGAATTTTCTCGGATTAAGCCTAGGGAAGATAAGATCCTTTTTTTTTCAAAGGATGGCAGAAGGTCCAGCAGAAGGTAGAAGATAATATAGTTTCTTCTTTCAATTCAAGCCTTTGGTCCATTAGAGGCAAGGGTAAATGAGATTCCTTCATTTAAATTATGCATTTGCCCAACAGAAGGTAAATAAGATGATGTGTGGGTAGTTGCTCGTTTAAGGCAAGGGAAGATATTATATATATGCTCGCGAGGACGCTTTCACGCATTTTCTCGACATCGTCCTCGGTGCCCTACTGTACCCCAATCGCTTTCTTCTTCTTTCTTCTGCAGGTTGGCTGTTCGAGTGCCGAGGTCGGTCAAGTTCATTGGAAAACTTCCGGTTCACCGGCGCGACGACCAGAAACACTGCTCCTGGCCTGAATCTCCCCAGAATTGGCCTTACTGATCTCGCCTCCATCTACGCTGCAGCTCCGACAGTATGTGCGTCACGACTCTGCTTACCAAATTCCGTGTTTTCCTCGTACATTTGTCTCTGCGATATTATCCGCCCTGAGACAGGCATTTCTCTACGAATTTCGCAAACCGCGGACAATAGCACCACGATGCTCAGCGTCTCTTCAACATTCTCACATTCTGGATAGCGAAATTGGTGTGTCGAACCGATGTAAATCTTCGAAAGCATCCGTGGCCCGACAGGAACTGCGTCATGTAGAAGCTTTACTTCGCCATGCTTTCTTTCATCCACGTCGACAGATTTGGAATGAGCCGGTGGGTCCACCTTCCTCTCAGTACTGTCCCCTTCTGCGCCACATCGATGATGAGCAATTTTCAACCTTTCTCATGCTTCGTGTCTCTGCACTGGTAGCACTCGATTCTTCCGCCAGGGTGATGCAAATGGGTACCATCCGGCGATAACGCATACTCCTCCGACGATATCGTTCTATACGCACTTGCAACTCGTAGCTATCAGCCGGAACACACTTTTCAGCTTTTCCCGGTTCCGCTTGGTTTGCAGTGCTTGCCCAGGCAGGAACCCAACCTACGCAGTATCGATGACGAGACACTAACCAGCAGACGCCTCTCGCTTGTGGCCGCCAACGTTTGATGATCCTCGCTATTGTTCATTGCCTTCGCCGACTTTCACAGGCGTAGTCAACGTGCTGTTGAAATTTACCGGTCGTCGATCATCACTCCAGGTGCTTCAGTGATCGCTGAAGCAATCGCATGTCCTCACGACGATTTCCATCCGCTGGATAGCTGACTATATACACCTCCGTTTTGTGGTGAGCTATTTGTGCCAACCCATTCATCCAGCTCTCGATCGTGGCTTCTTTCTATACGACGCCTCCACTTCTTCGAGTGTCTCGCCCATCACTGTTAATGACACGTCGTTCACAAAACCACGATTTTCACTTTCCTGGCAGCCGTTGTCAGGACTCCATCATACATTCCGTTCCAGAGTTGGGCCAGTATGGAGCCCTGAACACCCGCTGTAACACATCGACTTTTCCTTCGTTCGTCGTCACCAGGACTCTGCTCTCAAGTAGCTCTTCAGGATGCGACAAAGATATTCAGAACCGTATTCTGCAGCGCAGCGACAGAAAGCTTCAGCTGGCACTGTTGAACGCGTTCTTTACGTCTATCGTAACCACTGCGCGACATCGATCTCCTCTTCGCTTCTGTTTAGATGCTTTGTCAGCACTCTCGAGCACAGTGCGAATTGATCCACTTCGATACTCCTTTGCGGAATCAAACTGCAGTTGAGTCCACGCTCACCCTCCATACCTTCGTCGTCTGTTTAGGATGATCATCTCAGAGTTTCCAACTGTGTCTATCGAGCAAATGAGCCTGTACGGACGTATGTCGCGGCTTTCCGGTTTTGGCAGCAGTACCAGCCTGGGTCTTCCACATTTCTGGAAAGTTACCCTCGTCAGGCACTTCTGGAGTACCGTTCTGATATCCGGATATGCCAAATTGCAGCTTTCACGTTTGGTATTCCATCTGGACCGGTGCTTTCTTCATTTCAGGCGCTTCGCAGCATCTGCCAGCTCTCATTGGACACTTGCCCGACCCTCGAATCGCCTTCTTCTCCAGCGGTATCGGTGGCCACGTAGTCGGATTGTGTTTCGGAGACCCTCACGATTTCCTTCAGCATGTAGGACAGTTTCAGCTGGCGTCGACGGGCCTAATTTCGCCATTACAACGCGGTACGCGTCGCCCAGGGATTGCGTCTGCTTCGGCATAGCTCTTTGCTAATCTGCTTGCTAATCTTGATTGCCCGTGTCAATGCGGTTCTAGCTTCCCATAACGCCGCCTTGCGCTCCTCTCTCTGGTTCCGTCCTCGCTCTGTGCCCGCCTCCTGGATCTAAGACAAGCAGCGCGTGGCACTGAGCCTCCTGTTCCACCAGTAGGCTGGACGCCGATTTCCTAGGCTCCAGTTTTCGCGGCTGCGGCATCACAAGCCGCTACCATCCTTCTTATTAGTTCAGCCGCATCGTCGTTCTCGACATGTTGTCGGTCGAAGTGCCTCTATAAAGGTCCTTGTCGAAGGCTTTCGTCTTCCACTTCTGCTCAGCGGTCACTCTTCTCTGTCGCATGGTTTCGTTGCCAATACAATAGCGAATCGCCTGGTGATCGCTATGGGTGTCTCTAACTCTCAGTTCATTTCGCCATCAACGAAGGACTGGCAACTGACATCGATAATAGACTCCTCCCTCTCCGAAATGTAGCACGGAGCCTTCATTGCACAGTCGTACATCTGACTCCAGAGCTTCCAGGAGAATATACCCTCTGTATTGGTGACTCGGTGGAAGAAAAAAGGTACGAAGAACAAGTTATTAGTGAGGCCGAGGAAAAATGGAGCAGAACGATATGCGGAGGTTTTATGGAGTCTGTAATGGCGTGCGGAGAAGACAGCGCATCTCCCGCATTGCAACGACCACGGGGAATTTGCTGACAGATAAACTGAAGTGGCTGCCAGGTGGAACAACCTTCGAGACTTTGTTGAATGGAGGAAGTGACGGTGCATCGTGAACAGAATAAATATTAGCGACGATGGACAAGCTTGGAATCACCTACACTAGATGAGGTTAAAAAGCTGTCAAAGAGCTGAAAAACAATAAGGCTGCGGGGAAGGACAGCTCCCGGCTAACTTCTCAAACATGGCAGTGAGCAGCTTTATGAAGTTCTGCACCATATTATGTCGAAAATATGGGAAGACGAGGACCTGCTAGCTGGTTAGACGCCTCATTTGCCCTCTCTTTAAGAAAGGGCACAGACTGGAGTGCGCCAATTACAGGAATAACCCTCTAATTCGGCGTACAAAATTATTCCGTATTCTGTTCAACAGATTGAGACCTGAAGAGTCCTTCTCGGCGAATAAAGCAGGTTTTCGTGAGGGCCGATCACGACGGATCAAATGTTTACCCTGAGACAAATCCTTGATAAATTCCGGGAGTACAACTTGCGAACACATCTCTGTTTATTGATTTCAGGGCGGCGATTCAGTGAAACGGAATGAATTATGAATGCTTGAACATGGTTTTCGCGAAACTGATACGGCTGATTCGTATAACGTTGGACGGATCGAAATCAATGTAGGTTCGATGAAATATCGACGTCATTGTTTAGATGGATTAAAGCGGGTGATGCACTCTCGAACCTACTGATATATAGCGCTCGAGGAGCGATTAGGAGCTGGTGTGCAAGAAGCGGTACATTATCACAAAATCGCATATGCTCCTGGGATTTGCGGACGATATCGATATTTCGGAATTGATCGCCGTGCCGTGGAAGAGGCTTTTGCGCCTTTAGAGGGAGACAGCAGATTGACTCACGATAAATACCAGCAAAACGAAGTACATGGTCGCTGGCAATCAACGTGGGTTCATTAGTGGTGGTGGTAGCGAAATGGTGCTGGATGGTGAAAATTTGAAGTGGTAGAAGAATTGTATCTTGGAACATTAGTGACGTGCGATAATGATGTTACCGCGAGGTGAAAAGGCGTATTGCGGCTGCAAATAGTTGCGACTTCGTAACCACGAAGTCCCGTAGTCTGCAAACGAAAACAAACTCGCGCTGCATACTTCCGGTGGCTTTATACGGCCATGAGACATGGACGTTAAAGGAGACTGATCGGAGAGCTCTCAGGTGTTTGAGCGTAAGGTGCTGCGGACAATACTCGGCGGTAAACAGGAGAACGGTATCTGGCGGCGTCGCATGATGAATTGTACCAGGTATATAAAGGGCTGGATATTATTAACTACAACACGGCAGACTACGGTGGCTGGTCACGTTGTTCGTATGCCGGAAGAACGTCAAGCGAATAATATTTAGTAGAGAACCGAAGAGGCCGCAGGCTTCATGGAAGGCCGCGTACACGATGGCTTTTGCAGTTGAAGAGGACCTGAGGGCGCTCAATGTTCAGGCGACTGGAAGCGATTGGCCCAGGATCGAGTCCAGTGGAGAGGATACTCCATTCGGCGTGGTTCATCGAAGAGCTGTAGCTATCAAGTATCAAGTAAGTATTGGTGACTCTGCTGCCCCTCCACAGCCCAGGCTTGAAATCACCCCAAATTACCGGCCTTCGTCCGATCAGGTTGTCGGTTAACGCTCTACTCTGGCTACTGATCCACTGTCCATCTTGAGACCGCATAACTCATGCGTAAACGCCTGATTTTGACGATCACGAATCCCTCATGAACTCTCTACCACTTCGGGATGAAATCTGCCCATAACTTGTATGCAGCCATTCCCGTTCTATCAGCCACCCAGTTTCCGTATCAGGAGGAACTTGATACGGCTCTGCACTTCATCGCTCCACATCGTTTCTGTTGTTGACTGCCATAACAGTTGCTGTGCGTATCGCAGTGATTCAGATTAATCTGAATTATGTCCACTACTGATGACCTGCGATCGCTTCTGATATACAGGGCATTTGTAGCCACTCTCGATGGTCATTTCGTCTCTGGTTCAAAGCATGCACTTGGGTCTTTGCGTGCAGTCTTCAAAATGACCTGCTTCTCCCATTTCCAACACTTGTTGGATCTGTCCGGACCTTCAAGCTCCTGCCCGTGTCCATAGCCCAAACATTTGAAGCATCTCTCCATTTGTTTGTTCACTGGCGGGGCGGCTTTCAATGGGCATTTTGACAATCCAACTGTCAGTTTGCCTACCTCCAGAACTTTTTAGCAGCGTTGTTGCAGACGAATCATCGCTGTTTGTGTCCTGCATGCTTTCCTTATTCGGACATTTGCACTTCACCAGATTACACTGTGACTTTAGTGCATCCTTGGGCTCCTCTTCTGACGTGATCTCATCTAGATCCCTGCACATTATTACCATCTCAGTCAGGATTTAACTTCCGCCTCTGCGCCCAGCGATTTTGCAATACGCTCTTGCATAACCGAGCTATCAACCGTAGGGTCCTTCATGCTCGAAGAGCATCTCTCGTTTAGTGCGCCTGGTCCTTACTACGTTCTCGCCTAAGTCCCTCAGCTCCGGATCCTCTCTAACCTTCTTCAGGAGCGCTGCATACGTCGTAGCGTCTTTGGCCTTGACAGTACGCTTGTCCCAGACGGTTTCTGACGCAACGGGACTTTTCTTGTACTGCTCCATTTTTCTCGCCTCTTTCGCTTCCTTTCTATTTCTTTCTCCTTCTGCCACTACGGTACTCCACCCTTCTCCTGTGAAGTGCTCTTTTCCTTCATGCGTCCTCCGCGTTTGTGCTTGAGTCCCTGGCCTCCCGTCTCCAGGCGAGGTTCTGGTTTTTGGGAGCCATGGGCTGATGTACTCCCCACTCCTGCCAGCTTCTCTTTCCTTGCTTTTTGAGTTCAACGGAACTGTGCCGATATGGCCTTGTTCTGGCAGCGGACAGCAGGAGCCTTAGTCAGCGCTAATGCGCACTCCGTTCGTCGGCCCTGCGCTGCTGCATCGAATTCAATCGCTGCGATACTGGCGCCTTCCGGATCTTGTGAACCATGTCCTTAATCTCCTTTGGACGTTGTTCCTCCCATCCACGAAAGTGTGGAGCTCTTCTACCAATTTCTTCGCTGCCACTATTTTCGGCTTTGAGGGCTTGTTTAACTCCTTTGCCCAGGCCGCTGCTGCTGTTGTTAGGCACTACTGTCGCTTGGCGTGGTCTCACCAACCCACTACTGGCGAACGGTTCGCTCGCTCTGCATCTGCTTCTGTGTTGTATGTCGAATTACTCATTCTGTGGGTCCCTCCAAACCGTTATCCACCTCGTACGTAGTCGCTTATGATCCATGGATTGTCTTTGCAAGATGAATCCATGCTAGTTAACGGCACTTATATGGCCGTGTTCGAGCCGATCGCACATCGAGAATCAACCAGGCTAACTCACCAATAAAATTGATGGACGAGTATTGAACGTATTCGGAGGACTGCTAGTTTTTTACCGGGACGAGGCGCCGTCTGTTACCCACTCGCCATTTCAAGCCGGTGTCACCCTTCCTTACTCGAGGTAGAACAGCACGACCTCGCCCAATGTCGTCGTTTCCAATCCACTATCCAAATTCTGTCCGTTGTCGTAAGCCGTAACCAGTATTCGTAATTAGGGACCTTACTGGTATCGATCCTAATGCCGGTTGGCACTCCTGTATGGCTGAAGTGCTTGGAAGCGGCACGGGTCGCTGTACAGAGCTGCTTATAGACTGGTTTTGTAGAGATTCAACAGAGCCCACTGTCAAACCCCGCCACGTCCCTACGAGATTCCTGGCTGGCTGGAACCAGTGAACTGTACAGGGCGCATCTCCCGAGAGAAACGCTTATGTGGGGTTTCATTGGCGCTCAGGAACAAGTCCTGAGCTCCCCTCTGTGTGTGTGTGTGTGTGTGTGTGTGTGTGTGTGTGTGTGTGTGTGTGTGTGTGTGTGTGTGTGTGTGTGTGTGTGTGTGTGTGTGTGTGTGTGTGTGTGTGTGTGTGTGTTTGTGTGTGTGTGTGTGTGTGTGTGTGTGTGTGTGTGTGTGTGTGTGTGTGTGTGTGTGTGTGTGTTCGCACACCTAAAAAATGTCGTCATTTTTCAGGTCTATCTAACGATTTACTCAACAAGTTGCATTCGACGCAGGATACTCTTCCATTGTTTCCTATTGAAAATTGGTCAGATCGGACTATGGTGAAGTTAGCCAAAATACCACTTTTTATAGAAAATTGAGTAAAAATGTCACTCATTTTCGGCACATATCCTTAACTGATTTACTCACAACAAATTGCATTCGACGCAAGATACTCACCATTCCCTATTGAAAATTGGGCAGATCGGACTATGGGCTCAAGATAATGGCCAAAATACTATTTTATAATGCACAGAAAAGCACCATTACCGCTATGGATTAATCAGGTTTTTATCTTTGCATTCAGGAATCAATATTCGAGAAGCAACATAACACTTTGTCATCAACAGAGTTTATGACAAACGCACCTTAGAAGCCTTTATCAGAACCTGAACACAATATGACAAGAATCATTTGTCTTGTGCTCTGATATTTCCGATAATACGGCGCTATTTTGTAATCAGAGTTAGATTCTCGAATATTTCCATCAAAGCAGAAACTACGATAGCATATAACCGAAATTTGCTGCAGAGATATTACAAAATAACGGAATGAAAAGTTAGCAACAAAATGGTCTTCTTTTTTGTTCCGGACAAAATTTTTCGGATCTTTGTCATTATTATCTCCGACAAAAACAAAGCTTTGTCATTAGTTCTCTTTTGTCGCTTGTTTTGCATGCACATCGAAGAAAAAATAATTCCTTGATTGCCTTTATTTGACAGGCTCAATCGTGTATAACACTTAACCGAGCGAGGCTCTACATGATATTTACAATCAATATCAACTTATTATCAACAATTAGTAAGGGAAAGGAAGGAATATATACCAAGATACTCCTGACGACTGCGTTAGATTGCGTAATTTCGAGACGGACGAGGTTGGGATTTAGGTTTGAGACACCACAGCTGCCCATCAGGGTATTTGACGTCATTAACGGTATGTCGTGCCATCGTGCTCGACTTGTGGTCGATCTTCCGGATGGCCAGAGATTCATGGTACAGGAACAATAGACAAGAACAAACAAAACTGAGAAGAAAAATAGAGATTAGACCTTGATGTCAGACGAGCAAAGAAAGAGCATAGCCTGCATATACACCAATACGATCCCCCAACCCTTATTTCCTGTAGTTGTTCACCTCGCACCAAGGATATCCGATGGTTGCTCTCTAGGCGTCGTTTTCCGAAATCAAACTACATGATCGATGTCATCGAACCGACTCCACACCTACATGAAAGTACTTGTTAGAACACCACAGTTACTATTCTATGTGGATGTGTGATGGAAACCCTCTGGTCAGATGTCCCAGTGTAATGATAACAAAATTAAAATCATTAGATGGGCGCTTTTTCGGGGCAGTAATGCTATTAGTAAGTTACAATTAAATTAATCTCCAACATTTTTTTTCTTCGAGAGGAAGGGAGATGTGGTACAACAGATAGTATAAGTACGCTGAACGTATGCATGACAGCTTAGACAAGCACTCACTGTAGTACCCCCACTACGTCATTCTTGGAGCATATTCACTCGCCCTCTTTCGCCTGTCAAACGTCGTGCAGGTTAGATGTGCCAGAGCGTACAAACCTGAGCGGTCCCTTTTCCGATACTGTTTGGAATCTCACAACTACCCCAGTAACATTCTAGTTTTATGCTAGTTTTATGAAAGTCATGAAGAGCAAATTATGGTTTTGAACACCGTTATAGAACCAAAAATGTACTTGGGTATCTAGTCTAACTTCGCAAACAAATTTCGCAATTTTTTGGATTACGTTTAACGTCACACCTGAAACATACTTAGGACAATCAAAAAACTGTTTAGCAAACGCGGAACTTCCAATTCGTTTGCCGATGACGGATGAAATGATCGAATCTGTGAATCCTCAAATCAAAGAAGGTGCGCTCGGACACAACCGGAAACACGATTGCCTTCCTGATCGACGTGACCTTATTATAATTGAGAAGTTGTCTGCTTTCTCCCACGTTATCCGAAAACAAATGGCCTCGACCTTGGAGAGCTTGATGAATGATGTCTCCCTTGCCTATGTTAAGGGATATGCTATCTAAAACTATTGGCGTTTTTAGTTTAGGTTACTGACCAATTTTCAACTATTTCTAATTTTTACAGAATTTAGTAAGTATGTTATTACCAAGTTATTAGCAATATTCCGGGTTGTTACAATACTTATGAAAGAGTTCTTCATCCTTTTTGGTTAATTTATTTGACATTTTTTTCCAATTGGCTTATTTCCCCGATAAATGAAAAACGCCAAAGTAGTTGAAATTTTGAAGTCGGACAAAAATCCAGCTGAGGCTTCTAGTTATCGCCTAATCATTTGCTTTCTTAATGTATATTTGAAAAGATTATTTTGAATATAGTAATGGTCCATATTAATGACAATACAACTTTAGCTGCTGAGCAATTTGGTTTTCGCTATGGGCATTCAATCACTTGCTCATCAGTTATTGATAGTTACGAATTAAGTTCGTCTCAACAAATCTGAAGGATATTCGACTGTAGTTGCTCTTCTTGATATAGAGAAAGCATTAGAAAGCATTGATAAATGAATTTTAATTTTCCTCTGGCTCTACACATTATTAAGCTGAACCAAAATTATTTATCAGATCGCCCGCTGCAGGTACACCATCAGAATTCGAAATCTGATAGATCATCTGTAAGCGCTTGTGTTCCCCAAGGCAGCATACTGGAGCCCGTACTATATCACCTTTTTGCTTCTGACTTCCTGATTTACCATCAGGGTGCCAAAAGAACCACTGAACTTCATAGAATTTCTAATATTAAGACATTGCATTGCAACAAATGTCCAATCAAAAGTCTATATTTTGACTCCTTGACTTTAGTATTAATTAGGCTTAGTTTAAGTTAAAATCCTTGTTTTTACATTCAATTCAACCATTGGAAAAATCTTAACTGCCAGAGGCAATTAAAATGTATGAATATTATTAATAACTAAAAAAAAAGAGTCGTCGCATAGCATATTTTGGTGTAAAATGGAAATGTCCCCTTGTACGGGTTTCCCGAAGGGCACCTTGCAAGTTCCAGGAGTGGCCATTTTGTTCGGAAACTCTTTTATGAACCACACATCCCTGTTTTATGAGAATCTATGAAGAATTACCCATATAAAGACAGTGGAGCGATTTTTATGCTCCCTTATATGACCTACAAGATCCCTGGAAGTCTTTCCCAAATTGATGAGTTTATCTTTTGAACGGTTTGTAAACTTTGTAATTCGGTTACAATTTGACTATTCTAAGCATTTACATTTCTGGGTCAATATGACTGACTTAATATCTAATTCGAAACTTTTTTTGTGGGGTCATTCCTGTTGCACCTTAAAAACATTTTTTAAGTCAGATCATTTATTTCCATAGAACATTTAAAGTCAAGAAGTTTCAGAACAATCGGCACATCAGTTAAAGAGTTATTCTACTTTAAAGTTCCGTTTTGGGTCATATTGACCCCCAACATCTTACTAAGGTTAACATATCAACTGTTTTTGTTGCAATTCTGAGCTCAATCGAGCATACTGAACCAATTCCCTGAACGGAAGAGTGACGGAGGCGTATTCTTCTATGTATTTCGGCTGAAGCTCCCATACAAACTTCAAATCAAATGCGCCAGCTTAGGCAACAAGCATTTGAGCTGAAATTTTCAGAGATTGGGTTTGATTATGCTACCGTTTATCAAATGGATGAAGGTATCATAATCAAACTTCCGGATGCAAAATATATATAATATATTTTGATCCAGCGCCATACAATTAATTATACATATATTATTAAATAGTTGTTGTATCTTACCATTTTGCGAGTATAGGATCAAAATTGTAAAATCTCCGAACATGAGGTATTGTATCTAAACGCGTAATATGAAGGTAAGTTCACTCTTCTCAAGGTTTTCTCCAAGTCTGTTCAATTGGCTTAGCTAACGATAATAACACTATGGCACATAACTTTGAAAAGATTGAGAGCTAACAACTAACAATAGGTTATAAATGTTTGTGAATATCATTTAAAATAATAAGGAGAAATCGGAACGTGCTCAACAATTATGTTTGTATCCCGGTGTCCAGCATAAGGGCAGTCCACAACTATCATCCGGAGTCATAAGCGCTAGAATGTACAGTCCCGCTGTTTATCGTTGTTGACTTTGGTAGATTCGGTTTTTGACGATGTATTATCAACAGCGGGTTTTAGATGTATATCTCCAAACGAGAAGTGTTATTTCTCTATGTGTCCCTTATATTTTTCAATTTCTTCACTTCAACAATGTCATGTCTACAAATCCGGCATCTCTGCTCGACATGGCATCCAGCAGCAGCACGAGGGCACAAGACGAAAACATGACGGTTGGAAACGCTGCGGGCTGACTCCGTGGAAATACACGTTGAATGGAGAGCAAAACAATGAGCCAGCGAGATGTTTTAATTCTACATCTAACCGGAGGAGATGAATTAAAAATTAAAATCATTTTAGCGCTGCTTTAGAGTGGTTTTACTGAGTGCGAATGTTATTTTCAATTAAAGCCAAATGATCAGGGGCGTACACCGAGACTGTTGCGCCTGAAGGTATCACGCATCGTTTCACGTTTCCATCATTGAAGGTCTGCGAAATTTTACGTTGAAACAATTTTAAAAGATATTCTATAATATATTTGTTTCTTGTCACTGTCAAAAATAAAAGCATAAGAGAAATGAAACATCTTCTTCCATTAACCTGTCGGTATGCTGGACTAATCATGCATTCGCCATTGATTTGTAATAATTCAAATTAACTAGGACCCGGCTTATAACATCGACCTGGTGAGATTTCGAGCATCCGAGTTATTGTATTAATGGCGAACGTAAATATTTGGATAACGCGCAGAAATGGCATGAATTACAAGTGTGCCAAATTGATTTAGAAGCGCAATTTGATCACCGGAAAGGTGCTGCGAAGTGGGAAAGACCGATGCTGGATTGGTGGAATGTTGATATAATTACAACCTTACATCCATTTGGAAATATGCTACACATATCCATGAAATAGAGAATGGAATGAACGGTATTCGATTATTCCGCATCTCATAATGGGATCTCGCTCTAGAGTGGTTCTCAATTTATGTTGATTTTATCTCAACTTTCGAAACGGAAAACTTTGGGATATAAATAAAAACCTAACACTAAACCACAGAGAACAGACGTTGAAGCTGCACTCGCCATGTTGTGATAACTTTTTACTGTTAATTTTAAATAACTTTGGAATGTCGCCTTAACCGTCATCAGCGCTAGCGTCATCAAAATGCCACTATGCGCTAGTGTCGTTATGCACGCATAGAGCATACATACCAGCGCCTCGTGTTGTCAAAATGAGATTGTAGTTGCAATGTCGACGTCGATGGCGTTGAGGTTCGTGTTTGTTTACACATGTTTTGCAAAAATTTTGTTCGAGCTCCATGTCTGTTCTGTGACTAAACTCCGTTTAAGTACCTATGAACAATATAGCGGATTCTTATTACCGATTTTTCTGCTACAATTTGAAACTGAAGGCAAAGCCTCAAACCGTTAATTCTGTTTTTATTCAAAAATAATCTTTTCAAACACTATTAGAATCGATTGATCTTATAATATTCATAAGTACAAACCATATTTTGAGACATTTGTGACATATGTGACATTTTTTTCAGGCTCTAGGTGGGGTGTAGTGAGCAAGTAATTATGAAATACTGCTATAACTGATTGGATATACAAAACATCATTAGGTGCGAGACGTATACTAACGTCGAGTTGCAAGATCTGCATCCGAGTACACACTTAAAATATATTACCTTAAAATATATTATTATAATATATTACCTCAGCAACATTTTTGCCGAAAATCTCGCAGCTTCCAAATCTGATCTCAATCAGCTTTTTCTTTCTCGAAATTTGGCATTTATTTAGGCACGTTTTAATTTTACCAATATTTAGTAGAATTATGTGTGTGCATTATGTTGTCATCTGTTCTAATGAAATTTCGGCAATTCTTACCGAGATTTCAGCAAAACATTATTCGAAGTTTGTTAAACACGTTGTCAAAATTTAAACTTAGTCGGCATTCAAGCCTTTTTATATTTAAGTGTGTATACTAATCTACAGCGCAAAGGATCCACACCAAATAAAACGTGACCAAAACTAATTAGTCCAGATAGATAGCATTCCATTCGAACGGAGACCAGGCAAGTCCAGTGTTCGTTATGGCAATGATTTATTCGATTATAAATGTCTGAAGAAATGCAGCAGGGAGGAAGCGATGTCTTAACTGGAGTGCAAGATTTCGATTTGTTTACGCCCCGCAGTCATCCCGGAAAGGTGAGTGATTGTCGTACTTCTTACACACATCCCGTTCGTTCAGATCCTCCAGAAGGCAGGTAAGTGTGAGACTGAAAGCAACAAGCGTTTTGGCATTTCCTGGTCTCCCCTCGTCTGTAGTCTGGATGGTCTAACCTCAACGTATAACTAGGAAGCAATCTTGTTGAAATCATAATAGGATCGAATTGAACGTGAACGAAGTCAAGTGATCATCGCATTAATTAGCGTTGAGTTATTTATGAGCAATGGATTCTCAGACTTACATAGACGTTTAGCATAACAGAAGTGAAATCTCCGGACGATGATGATTATAATTCGTTTCAATGTTTGCCTTCAATATGATGCACAATTTCACTGAAATTGTAGACACATGGGAAATCAACTACTAGTAAGAGAAACATATCATAAAATAACATTTAAGGCATTATTAAAATGTTTAATTCCTGCTCGCTAGTATTATTCTTTACTTTCTTTTGCACATCAATAACGAAATGAAAAGATCTAAAATCCACCCATCACATTTCACCCATTTCGATTTATTTCCGTTTTCCATGTGCGCACTAGCGCTCTACAGTATAGCCGTTGGAAAAGGATGCCGGAACGAATAAAATTGCAAGAAATGCGCTCAGCGAATAATAATCGATATTGGAAAGCGAAAATGCTGAAAATTCTAACGGAACAACATTGCATTGATACACAATTCGTACCTCACATCCACTCTGAAGAAATCGTTAGAACAACTAGATATGTAGTAACGCGGACACAATGGAAGAATAATAAGTAGAAGACTGATAGAAATTGCACAGAAAGAAAGAAAAGGAACCTAATGAATAAATGAGGAGCATATTGAATAAAAAATGCATGAATCGATTGCTGAAGCATTAGTTTACGTGTTCATGGTAACATCACAAAATATTACAAATTATTGGAACCTTGCTTTTGCTCTGCAACATAGAGCAGATAAGTGCATTAGTCGCACAAAGTATATGCCAATCATGAGAAAAAATCTCATTAAATTTTAAACCTATAATGAAAAGGTTTTTTATACTACCTCACTATGATAGTTATTATTTATTGTTTTTGCAATAAATTGGATCAAAGGGAACTGAAGTTATGTATGCTAAAATGCTTTATTATTTGTGCCTTTTCTGATAAAAGGAATTGTGAACAATTGAACTATAAGTATTGTTCTTTGTCATGGATTTAATTATGATAGTAGTTTAATTCTAAAAGTTCAAAGCTGGGGATAAACCAGTACTGGTTTGTTTCCCAATGATGTTTATTTCATTATGGTATACTTATCCAGAGTAAGCGTGACAATAATAACACCGCACGTTTTATGGCATTTGCTTTTGTATTTCGTTTATTATGTAAGTTTATTATGTTTGTTGCGAATTATTTACATTTGAGCCGAACAATTTATGAACACTCCCGGAAATAATTATAACGCATTCGCTGATTTTCATACAAAATGGTCATGTCTGGGGATCAAAATTCGCCAGGGGCAGGCGATACAGAAAAGTGTGGCAGGTCGGAGGAGCCACCCATTGGATCAAGATGAACAGGCTACCTGACCAGGGTCATCACGGAAGTGATTACAGATGATGGAGATGATTACGAGTGTAACGGACGAATCATGTCCTTGTGAACAACGCGGAAGTACAGCAAGGACCTTAGAAGTCTTGACCCTCCAACATAGTTAGAGGCAAAGCAGGAGTGGAAGTCCTTGCTGCGGCAAGTAAGGAGGCGGGAACATCCGCCACTTACCAGGAGAAAGATTGGCAGTGAGCCAAGCGATGGAGGCCAGGAAGGAAGCCGAGTCGAAGATTCAGTCCTTAGGGAAGAAAAGCAGCTGGCAGAAGCCAGACTGCAGAACTCCACAGACATGGCTTTTACTGAGGACACTCCAAAGCTTATAAGGTCAGTATGGCAACCGACCTGAAGGGAGCTAGCGCCAAGCCGGTGTTGCACGAGAAGAAGGCTACTAAGGTCCGTCGGGAAAAGGTTGAGCAGGTTTCCGGCACTAAGGAACGACGGAAACCAGTTTCTCCTACTACGAGGACTACCGGCAGGCCACACCGAGGCGTTTGATCTGTTTGGTCCTGGCACAGACAACAAACACCCATCCGGTGAGCAGGCCTGTTCGGCCTCCAGACGGGCTCGGTCATGCAAGTAGCTCAGCTAAATCTCAACCACTGCGAGGCAGCACAAGCGCTGCTACAACAATCGGTACGAGAGTAAGACTAATGTTGCCTTGCAGTCCCGACCGCATCCCTGCTAAACATAGCAGTTGGGTTGCGAATGAAATCAGCGGTGACCATCTGGACTTGCAGGGTACCCCATCCAGGAAACAGTGTCATCTCCTGATGATGAGGGTTTTGTTATAGCAAAGGTAAAGCGAATTTCTTTGCAGCTGCTACTCTCCTCAAGATGGAGCATAGAAGATATCTAGGGTGTTAGATAATCTTGTAACGAGACTAACTGGTCTTAAACCATTAGTTGAGCAGGTGCCTTCAAAGCGTGGGCATGGATTGCTCTCGGTTCACTAACGCTGAGGTCATATCCTGCTGAAGTCTCTAGGTACTGAACATAGTCCCTGCTGAACGAGGGCAAGCGTCAACGTCCAGGC